>NW_011494605.1:2605400-2606630 GCF_000754665.1 Bison bison bison
AGAAATTAAGGAAACAATTCCATTCACCATTGCAACGAAAAGAATAAAATACTTAGGAATATATCTACCTAAAGAAACTAAAGACCTATATATAGAAAACTATAAAACACTGGTGAAAGAAATCAAAGAGGACACTAATAGATGGAGAAATATACCATGTTCATGGATTGGAAGAATCAATATAGTGAAAATGAGTATACTACCCAAAGCAATTTATAGATTCAATGCAATCCCTATCAAGCTACCAACAGTATTCTTCACAGAGCTAGAACAAATAATTTCACAATTTGTATGGAAATACAAAAAAACCTCGAATAGCCAAAGCGATTTTGAGAAAGAAAAATGGAACTGGAGGAATCAACCTACCTGACTTCAGGCTCTACTACAAAGCCACAGTTATCAAGACAGTATGGTACTGGCACAAAGACAGAAATATAGATCAATGGAACAAAATAGAAAGCCCAGAGATAAATCCACACACATATGGACACCTTATCTTTGACAAAGGAGGCAAGAATATACAATGGATTAAAGACAATCTCTTTAACAAGTGGTGCTGGGAAATCTGGTCAACCACTTGTAAAAGAATGAAACTAGAACACTTTCTAACACCATATATAAAAATAAACTCAAAATGGATTAAAGATCTCAACGTAAGACCAGAAACTATAAAACTCCTAGAGGAGAACATAAGCAAAACACTCTCTGACATACATCACAGCAGGATCCTCTATGACCCACCTCCCAGAATATTGGAAATAAAAGCAAAAATAAACAAATGGGACCTAATTAACCTTAAAAGCTTCTGCACATCAAAGGAAACTATTAGCAAGGTGAAAAGACAGCCTTCAGAATGGGAGAAAATAATAGCAAATGAAGCAACCGACAAACAACTAATCTCAAAAATATACAAGCAACTCCTACAGCTCAACTCCAGAAAAATAAATGACCCAATCAAAAAATGGGCCAAAGATCTAAATAGACATTTCTCCAAAGAAGACATACAGATGGCTAACAAACACATGAAAAGATGCTCAACATCACTCATTATCAGAGAAATGCAAATCAAAACCACTATGAGGTACCATTTCACACCAGTCAGAATGGCTGCAATCCAAAAGTCTACAAATAATAAATGCTGGAGAGGGTGTGGAGAAAAGGGAACCCTCTTACACTGTTGGTGGGAATGCAAACTAGTACAGCCACTATGGAGAACAGCGTGGAGACTCC
>NW_011494605.1:2606730-2607066 GCF_000754665.1 Bison bison bison
ATCTCCAGCAATCCCACTGCTGGGCATACACACTGAGGAAACCAGAAGGGAAAGAGACACGTGTACCCCAATGGTCATCGCAGCACTGTTTATAATAGCCAGGACATGGAAGCAACCTAGATGTCCATCAGCAGATGAATGGATAAGAAAGCTATGGTAAATCCTAAAGACTCCACCAGAAAATTACTAGAATTAATCAATGATTATAGTAAAGTTGCAGGATATAAAATCAACACACAGAAATCCCTTGCATTCCTATACACTAATAATGAGAAAACAGAAAGAGAAATTAAGGAAACAATTCCATTCACCATTGCAATGAAAAGAATAAAATAC
>NW_011494605.1:2607587-2648232 GCF_000754665.1 Bison bison bison
CAATTTGTATGGAAATACAAAAAACCTCGAATAGCCAAAGCGATTTTGAGAAAGAAAAATGGAACTGGAGGAATCAACCTACCTGACTTCAGGCTCTACTACAAAGCCACAGTTATCAAGACAGTATGGTACTGGCACAAAGACAGAAATATAGATCAATGGAACAAAATAGAAAGCCCAGAGATAAATCCACACACATATGGACACCTTATCTTTGACAAAGGAGGCAAGAATATACAATGGATTAAAGACAATCTCTTTAACAAGTGGTGCTGGGAAATCTGGTCAACCACTTGTAAAAGAATGAAACTAGAACACTTTCTAACACCATATACAAAAATAAACTCAAAATGGATTAAAGATCTCAACGTAAGACCAGAAACTATAAAACTCCTAGAGGAGAACATAGGCAAAACACTCCCTGACATACATCACAGCAGGATCCTCTATGACCCACCTCCCAGAATATTGGAAATAAAAGCAAAAATAAACAAATGGGACCTAATTAACCTTAAAAGCTTCTGCACATCAAAGGAAACTATTAGCAAGGTGAAAAGACAGCCTTCAGAATGGGAGAAAATAATAGCAAATGAAGCAACCGACAAACAACTAATCTCAAAAATATACAAGCAACTCCTACAGCTCAACTCCAGAAAAATAAATGACCCAATCAAAAAATGGGCCAAAGATCTAAATAGACATTTCTCCAAAGAAGACATACAGATGGCTAACAAACACATGAAAAGATGCTCAACATCACTCATTATCAGAGAAATGCAAATCAAAACCACTATGAGGTACCATTTCACACCAGTCAGAATGGCTGCAATCCAAAAGTCTACAAATAATAAATGCTGGAGAGGGTGTGGAGAAAAGGGAACCCTCTTACACTGTTGGTGGGAATGCAAACTAGTACAGCCACTATGGAGAACAGCGTGGAGATTCCTTAAAAAACTGGAAATAGAACTGCCTTATGATCCAGCAATCCCACTGCTGGGCATACACACTGAGGAAACCAGAAGGGAAAGAGACACGTGTACCCCAATGGTCATCGCAGCACTGTTTATAATAGCCAGGACATGGAAGCAACCTAGATGTCCATCAGCAGATGAATGGATAAGAAAGCTGTGGTACATATACACAATGGAGTATTACTCAGCCATTAAAAAGAATACATTTGAATCAGTTCTAATGAGGTGGATGAAACTGGAGCCTATTATACAGAGTGAAGTAAGCCAGAAGGACAAACACCAATACAGTATACTAACGCACATATATGGAATTTAGAAAGATGGTAACGATAACTCTGTATACGAGACAGCAAAAGAGACACTGATGTATAGAACAGGCTTATGGACTCTGTGGGAGAGGGAGAGGGTGGGAAGATTTGGGAGAATGGCATTGAAACATGTGAAATGTCATGTATGAAACGAGATGCCAGTCCAGGTTCAATGCACGATGCTGGATGCTTGGGACTGGTGCACTGGGACGACCCAGAGGGATGCTATGGGGAGGGAGGAGGGAGGAGGGTTCAGGATGGGGAACACATGTATACCCATGGTGGATTCATTTTGATATTTGGCAAAACTAATACAATTATGTAAAGTTTTAAAATAAAATAAAATTAATTAAATAAAAAAAAAAAAAGAAAAGAAAAAAGTAGGGCTCTATGACCCTTGGCAAATTCTTTAACCCCAGTGAGCTGGTTTCCTTCCCCCAAGAGAATAAGGGACAGATGAGTTACCATTTGCAAAAGAAGCATTTGATAAACTGCAAATTGTTAGACATAGAAGTATTAGGAGCAAATAATTTGGCTAAATCCACATGTGGTAGAATTCATATTTGGAGTCCAGATCTTTCTGGACCAAGGCACATACCTGTTCCTATTATAACTTGATACCTCTTAAAAATAATCACACCATGCCTGTGCCACACTCATGTTGATAGACAGGATGTAGGTTATTCATGAAGTCACAATGTAACCTTTATATTTCTTTTATTCCCCTCAATCAAACAGTCTTGCTACCATTCCTGAAGGGCACAGTCTTACACCTCAGCTCATGTGTTGACATCATATGGGAAATAAATGGATTACCCAGAACTGCTCATTTCAAATGCACCAAGCTTTAGATAGTACTTAGAGGGCTATTTTTAACATCTATATCTTTCAGAAATATATACTGATCTGTTCATGGAATAAATTAAACAATATGGGATTTGTTTCAAAATAAGACAGTGGGAGAGGGGTTAGGAGGAAGTCGGTAGTGATAAAAATGAAAAATGATTGGCCATGAACTGATCATTGTTGAACCTGGATTATGAGAACATGAGGGCCATTACACTATTTATGTTTGCTTTTCTATAAAGCGGAAATTTTCTAGAGTCAAAGTGGAAAAGAGTTACTGAATACCACCCTAGATGCATATGGGCTTTACTTCAGCCTATTCTCACTTTGCATCTTAGCATTTATTGCTTGCTCCATTTATTTTCACTTTTTGAGGTAACTGTAAAAGCCAAATATCATTTTGGTGTGGCAACATTAATAAGAACAATAGTCTCCATTTTATTAAGTAGTTGTTCTGTGCCTGTCCGAGTACAAAGTAATTTGCTTTCACTGTCTCACTTGATCTTTGCTAGAATTTTATGAGGTAAGCATTAGTAATTATGGATAAAAAAAACAACAAGGTTCAAGGCGATTAAGTAACCCAAAGTCAACATTAAGTTATGTGTTCCAATCTTGTACCTTAACTACTATGTTACCTGATTCCCAGTCTCTGCTTTATATTCTAAGAGGATATCAAGCTACAGTAGGCTATTACCTAACTGAAGGAGGAATAGCTCTGTAAAAGTGAAGGAAACAGTCTTAAGTTCTCTCTGATATCAGATGCCAAATCTGAAGAAAACGCACCGCATGTTTTATACATGCTGTGTTGTGCAAGGCCAGAAGGATTCACATCTTTTATGAGCTTAAATCCAAAATAAGAGAATACAAATGTCGACAGATGTAAAGAAGCATTTATTTTTTGACATAAGAAGAAAGAGAATATAACAACAATAAAACAAGCAGCAGGGAAAAGAAAGAAAAAGCACTGACTGAACACTGACTGTAGTCAGCACTTGACATATGCAGTGTAATACCGTTTACAACTCCAAGTCTTCCAGACAGAGGTGGACCTCATCAAGGAATACATGGATGTTTGGTTCTGCTGAGCACCTTACAGGTGGACCTGAGAAGGAATGAGGGCTAGGACTTGGAAAGAGCTGAATGTTCTGCAAAACAGAGGGAGCTTTTGGAATTTGAAAAGGAAGCATAATCTTGGAGGGACTGGGGAGGTACCAGCAGAGGATGAAAAACCATAAGAGACAATGTGGACAGAAGGGGAAAAAGTCTGTGGTGGCAGACTATCTAATGGACTATATTTTGTTACTGACTTTATCACCACATAAAAACTTTGAGCAACTTGCCTATGAACCTCAGGGAACCACAGCATAAGTAAATGAATTCACAGATTTATGTTTGAGTAAAGGGGGAAACATTCAATTTTGAGCTAGCCATATGACTACAAAGCTAGATAGTCCCCCCAAATTCCAGGTGAATAGGTTTGACTTCTGATATACCATTTTCAAACAAAGCAGTAAAAGAATTTTTAGTTGTCCCAGAATACTGAAACCCTAGCATGTCCTTCTCATTGAATCGGGTCAGCTGAAGAGACTCATCTGGTTTACTTTAGGCAGGAAGGAGTTGTGTCATTTCTCATCCACAGCCTTAGGAAACTGCTTTGTGTTGAGATCATTTCCTCCACCTAGGTATATACATACTAACATAGGTTTTTTTGTTTGTTTGTTTGTTTGTCTTAACCAAACTTCCAAGTCATTCTGGTCAAAGAGATTTTTATAAGATACCGCTGCACAGTTCTTTATAAGCTGCCACAGGGCTGATGTATGTATTTGATAAATTACCTAGAGAGTTGAATTCTAGATCAGACATCCCAGACTACAAGAACTCAGAGTCCATTACAATTAAAACCTTATCTCTTACAGTCACCTTTCCAATAGCATTCTCTAACAGTTATAGAGTTTCTTTACATTTAGACAGAGGTGGCCTAACTTTTCCTTTAAAGAACCTGATGATAAATATTTCAACTTTGTGAGTTGTTGTCTCTGTTGGCGGGCTACAGTCCATGGGGTGGCAAAGAGTCAGACATGACTGAGTAACTAACACTTTCACTTTAGTCTCTGTCACAACTATTCACCCATGCCATAGTAGTACAAAATCAACCACAGACAATTTGTAAACAAACAGTATTGTTGTATTCCCATAAAACTTTATTTACAAAAATAAGTAGTGGGCTGGATTTCGCCCACAGGCCCTAGTTAGCCAACCCCTGACATAGGTTAGTAGAAAACTGCCTCATGCCTTCCTTTGGTAGTTTCATTCCCTCATTTGTCTTTAATGACATTCTTCAGAGTGTTATAGGCCTCAGCTCCAATACCCATGACTTTCTTGAATTTAGTGCATTAATAAGGAGCACTGTGAATTGCCATATTTTGCCACTGTTAGAGCTACTATGATTTATACTAAATGCAAGAACATGCAGATGACATCTGAATTCCCATCCAGGTCAGCAATGTAGCAGTGTAGTAAAACTCCCTTTTGAGTATATCCAGCCTTATAAACAATAAAAGATATTCCTATTGCATATCTGTACCAATCTAGATTTAAACTTGGTATCATTCTTTTTTTCACCTATTCCACAACACTCTATGTTTTTCTGATATGCTCTGCAGTCTTGGAGATACCTATTTCCATTGAGCAGTTCTTTTGTCCCTGACATCCAAGAGAATCACACAGACCTGTTGAGCCTGAAAGCCCTGATGAGACTTTTCCAGTATAAAGATACACCTTAATAGGTGTGGTTCCATTAGAGGCAAATGACCTTAAGAATGGACTTAGTTCTGGCCTAGATTCCTAGAACCCAGGAAGAAGTAGAGGGTGCTATAGATAATAATGGGTAATGTAATCTTTTCAACTAAATAATTTTAAGAACATGTAGGTCTAATATTTTGTTAAAACTGTCTATGGCCCAATAAAAACATACTCTCTATATCTCCCAATAAGCTGCAGGTTCATATGTAAATGGAGTTTTGGGGAACTTACCTTAGTTCAGGTTCTTAGCATTTCTTGCATTAATGCCTTATATTGACTTCCCTGTCAGTAAGTCCCTTAGACCACAGGAGATCAAACCAGTCAATACTAAAGGAAATCAGTCCTGAATATTCATTGGAAGGACTAATGCCAAAGATGAAGCTCCAATACTTTGGCCACCTGATGTGAAGAACAGACTCATTGGAAAAGACCCTGATGCTGGGAAAGATTGAAGGCAGGAAGAGAAGAAGATGACAGAAGATGAGATGGTTGAAAGGTGCCACTGACTCAATGGACGTGAGTTTGAGCAAGCTCCAGGATTTGGTGATGGACAGGGAAGCCTGGCGTGCTGCAGCCCATGGGGTTTCAAATAGTTGGACATGACTGAGCAACTGAACTGATCTGATCTACCTGTTACTAGCTTTCTCTCTCTGATTTATTTTTCCTTTCTATATCAGGGAGAATAAAGTGCTGCACTCAGTGTAGCAGCAAATTTGGAAAACTCAGCAGTGGCCACAGGACTGGAAAAGGTCAGTTTTCATACCAATCCCAAACAAGGGCAATGCCAAAGAATGTTCAAACTACTGCACAATTGCATTCATTTCATATGCTAGCGAGTTGATGCTCAAAATCCTTCAAGCTAGGCTTCAACAATACATGAACCAAGAACTTGCAAATGTACAAGCTGGATTTAGAAAAGGCAGATGAACCAGAGATTAAATTGTCAACATCCACTGGATTACAAAAAAGGCAAGAGAATTCCAGAAATACATCTACTTGTGCTTTATTGTCTATGCCAAAGTCTTTGACTATGTGGATCACAACAAACTGTGGAAAATTCTTAAAGAGATAGGAATACCAGACCACCTAACCTGTCTCTTGTAAAACCTGTATGCAGGACAAGAAGCAACAATTAGAACCAGCAAGGAAATCAAAGCAGTCAACCCTAAAGGAAATCAATCCTGAATATTCATTGGAAGGACTAATGATGAAGCTGAAGCTCCAATATTTTTGGTCACCTGATGCAAAGAGCCAACTCATTGGAAAAGACCCTGATGCTGGGAAAGATTGAGGACAGGAGGAGAAGGGAGAGACAGAGGTTGAAATGATTGAAATGGTTGGACTGCATCAATGGACATGAGTTTGAGCAAATTCTGGGAGATAGTGAAAGACAGGGAGAGCCTGGTATGCTGCACTTCATGGTGTCACAAAGATTCAAACACAACTTAGCAACTGAAGAACAACATATTTAGTCTGTTGCTCTGGACATTGGGTATTTTTCAGCTTGAGGCCATAATAAATAGTGCAGCTATGAGCATATATTTTGGTCCACATAAAAATACATTTTTGTTGAGTATATTCTGGGAACGTAATTTCTGGGTCACAAGGTATGCACATATTCAGCTTTAGAATTCATTGTCAAAGAGTTTTCCAAAGTAATTGCATCAACATAGAACTTCTTTAATTCATGAAGTATGTTAAGCTTATAGAAAATCTCTATGTAAATACAAAGTTCTGTTATTAACTCAATGCCTCATTTGCACAAGATCATCTTGTTCCATGGCAATTAAAAATAACATCTTTGATTAGATGAAATCAAATATCTACTGGGATTTGCATTTATAATCTAGATGTGTCACACTCTTTTCTCTAATCAAAATTAGATTCTGACATGCTTTCAAATGTGTCAGTGAAAGACAAACATTGGTATGCTGTTTCTAAAAGTATATTTGGTCATACATGTTTGGTGTCATGTCAACACTTTCTTTAGAAATGGCCACGTTTGTCAAGTGATTGAAAATGACATGCAAATTCAATATTTTCTACATCCCCAGTGTACATTTTTCAGTATTCAATTTTTAAAAAATATCTTATCCATTAATCCTTCGAATTTATGTCCTTATGAGGGTCCATGGAGTAAATGGCTCACTTCTTTGGATTAATTATTTTAAACTTTAAATTTGTTATTATACTAATAATATCCAGTGTATAAAAAATGAGTGGAAAAAGAGAAAAAGTATATAGCATAGAGAAGATAAAAACCACTGGTATTCCTACATTTCTTAAAAATTGCTAAAACTTCAGTATATGTTCCTCCAGATTGTTCCTATATGTTCCCATAGATATGTATGTATTAAAAAAATCATATTATACATACATATTACCTGGTTTTAATTTTTATATTCTATAAATCTCTCCATATCAGTGTACATAAATTTTAATGGTCAAACAAAATTGCATAGCATATTAACAAGTATTTATCACTTCAATCAAAAGATCAATTCTAATTCTTTCACAAATATTATGAAAGCACAAAATGCCCACAGCATTTGGTTAGGTACTGGCAGCATGTCTTTGGGAAGAATATCACTTTAAAGACAAGTTGATCTGAATTTGAATCCTGGACCAACCATTATGTAGCTGTGTTATCTGGAACCAGTTACTTGATATATCTAAGCTTAAGTTTACTCATCAATAAATAGAATGAAAAATGTCCTTCAGATATTTGTCAAGAGAATTGGATGGGATAACATATAAGAAAATACTTGACATGGTGACTGACACATAAGAAGTATTCACTAAATTTGCTTGAATCTGAATCTGTGGGAAGCACAACTATTAAAAGAACTTTCCACTATCATTCAGAACTCATAATCTGACAGCAGACTGGGGTAGTTACACAAATAAGTAAGAGGAAGAAATCCATTTTCATTGATAAAATGCCTACTATGTGTCCCAGCCATGCTGTATACTTTCATTTCTACTGTAGAAGGCATTACTTCATAGGAAGAATTAAATTATCCCTGGAGCAAGATACTCCCATCCCTGTATGAGACACTTCGAAGAAGCTTTTTCTTATAGAGAATCCTGGAAAGATTGTTGAGTCAGTAGTTAAAAGATCTTGCTCAGGATCTGATACGCCACTCTGGGCTCCTGAAGCCCTCTAATCATAGATTTCTGTCTAACATAACAGTTTTTTTTCCCTAACATAACGCCTTTTTCAGTGGAGCAGCGCAAGAACAAGACTCAACTACAAAAGACCCAGAAGTGGCTGAATTAAGTTTAAAGGTAGCTAATACATATTTACTGAGCAGGTGTTCTTTCTCAGGTTTCTAACTGGGCCTGAGAGATAGAATAAACCTAATTTTACTCTCAAAAACTTCATAGTTTAGTGGGAAAAGTAGGATTATACACAAACATTACATTGTAATATGAATAATACAATAATGGAGTTGTTGTGGGCTGAAAGTGGGAACGCTATTTCACGCAAGATGACAGCATGTGCAGAAACATGGGGCATATCCAAATAGGTGATTCTTGGGGGTTTATGGAAATATGCAGAAATTCTATTTGGAGCAAAATCAAATAGCCTAAATGTCTCTCTCATATACATATATTCGCCTATATACAAATTCATGTATGTATATATATGCATGTATATGTGTATATGTATGTGTATTAATATATGTATATATAACAAGAAAAGTTAACTTATTTGAGAATATATTGAAGTCTACAAAGTCATACTTCTTATGAGCAAGACTGTGTACATTGGAATGTGGTTAATGGTATAATTTATTTTATACAACATTAAAGACATATAGAAAGCCTTCCTAAGAGATCAACACAAAGAAATAGAGGAAAACAATAGAACAGGAAGGATTAGAGATCTCTTCATGAAAATTAGAAATACTAAGGGAACATTTCGTGCAAAGATGGGCAAAATAAAGGACAGAAATGGTATGGACCTAACAGAAACAGAAGATATTAAGAAGAGGTAGCAAGAATACACAGAAGAAGTATAAGAAAAATTTCTTCATGTCCCAGATAACCACAATGGTGTCATCACTCACCTAGAGCCAGACTTCCTGGAGTGTGAAGTCAAGAGGGCCTTATGAAGTATCACTACAAATAAAACTAGTGGAGTTGATGGAATTCCAGTTGAGCTATTTCAAATCCTAAAAGATGATGCTATGAAAGTACTGCACTCAATATGCCAGAAAATTGGGAAAACTCAGCAGTGGGCACAGGACTGAAAAAGATCAGTTTTCATTCCAATCCCAAAGAAAGTCAATGCCAAAGAATGTTCAAACTATCACACAATTGCACTCACCTCACACACTAGCAAATACTCAAAATTCTCCAATCTAGGCTTCAACAGTATGTGAAACAAGAACTTCCCCATGTTCAAGGTGGATTTAGAAAAGGCAGAAGAACCAGAGATAAAATTGCCATCATCTGTTGGATCATAGAAAAAGCAAGAGAGTTCCAGAAAAACATCTATTTCTGCTTCATTGACTACACTAAAGCCTTTCACTGTGTGGATTACAACAAACTGTGGAAAACTCATAAAGAGATGAGAATCCCAGGCCATCTTACTGGCCGCCTGAGAAATTTGTATGCAGGTCAGGAAGCAAAAGTTAGAACTGGACATTGAACAATGGACTGGTTCCAAATTGGAAAAGTGGTATGTCAAGGCTGTATACTGTCACCTTGCTCCCAGGCCAAAACACTGGAGTGGGTAGCCTTTCTTTTCTCCAAGGGATCTTTCCAACCCAGGGATTGAACCCAGGTCTCCCGCATTGCAGGCAGATTCTTTACCAGCAGATCCACAAGGGAAGCCCAAGAATACTAGAGTGGGTAGCCTATCCCTTCTCCAACGGATCTTCCTGACCCAGGAATCAAACTGGGGTCTCCTGCATTGCAGGCAGATTCTTAACCAACTGAGCTATTAAAGAAGCCCAACTTATATGCAGAATACATCACGTGAAATGCTGGATGGATGAAGCACAGGCCACAATCAATATTGCAGGGAGAAATATCAATAACATCAGATATGCAGATGATACCACCCTTATGGCAGAAACCAAAGAGGAACCTCTTGATGAAGAGCCTCTTAATGAAGGTGAAAGAGGAGAGTGAAAAAAACTGGCTTGAAACTCAACATTAAAAAAAATGAAGATCATGGCATCCAGTCCCATCACTTCATGGCGAATAGATGGAGAAACAACGGAAACACGGACAGACTTTATTTTCTTGGTCTCCAAAATCACTGCAGATGGTAACTGCAGCCATGAAACTAAAAGATGCTTTCTCCTTGGAAGAAAAGCTATGACAAACCTAGATCAGTTCAGTTGCTCAGTCGTGTCCGACTTTTTGCGACTTCATGGACTGCATGCACCATGCCAGGCTTCCCTGTCCATCACCAACTCCTGGAGCTTGCTCAAATTCATGCCCATCACGTTGGTGATGCCATCCAACCATCTCATCCTCTGTCATCCCTTCTCATCCCGCCTTCAATCTTTCCCAGCATCAGGATCTTTTCCAATGAGTCAGTTCTTTGCATCAGGTGGCCGAAACATTGGAGTTTCAGCTTCAGCATCAGCCTTTCCAATGAATATTCAAGACTGATTTCCTTAGGATTGACTGGATAGAACTCCTTGCAGCTCAAGAGATGCTCAGAGTCTTCTCCAACACCACAGTTTAAAAGCATCAATTCTTCAGTGCTCAGTGTTCTTTATAATCCAACTCTCATATCCATACATGATTACTAGAAAAACCAGTTTTGAGTAGATGGACCTTTGTTGGTAAATTAATGTCTCTATTTTTTAATATGCTGTCTAGGTTGGTTCTAGCTTTTCTTCCAAGGAGCAAGGATCTTTTAATTTCATGGCTGTAGTCACCATCTGCAGTGATTTTGGAGCCCAAAACAATAAAGTCTGTGACTGTTTCCATTGTTTCCCCATCTATTTGCCATGAAGTGATGGGACCAGATGCCATGATTTTAGTTTTCTGAATGTTGAGTTTTAAGCCAGTTTTTTCATTCTCCTCTTTCACCTTCATCAAGAGGCTTTTTAGTTCCTCTTTACTTTCTGCCATAAAGGTGGTGTCATCTGCATATCTGAGGTTATTGATATATCTCCCAGCAATCTTGATTCCAGCTTGTGCTTCATCCAGCCCATTTCCCATGATGTATTCTGCATATAAGTTAAATAAGCAGGGTGACAATATAAAGCCTTGAAGTATTCCTTTCCCGATATGGTTTTTCCAGTGGTCATGTATGGATGTGAGAGTTGGACTGTGAAGAAAGCTGAGCGCCAAAGAATTGATGCTTTTGAACTGTGGTGTTGGAGAAGACTCTTGAGAGTCACTTGGACTACAAGGAGATCCAACCAGTCTATTCTAAAGGAGATCAGCCTTGGGTGTTCTTTGGAAGGAATGATGCTGAAGATGAAGCTCTAATACTTTGGCCACCTCATGTGAAGAGTTGACTCATTGGAAAAGACACTGATACTGGGAGGGATTGGGGGCAGGAGGAAAAGGGGACGACAGAGGATAAGACGGCTGAATGGCATCACTGACTCGATGGACATGAGTTTGAGCAAGTTCTGGGAGTTGGTGATGGCTAGGGAAGCCTGGCGTGTTGCAGTCCATGGGGTTCCAAAGAGTCGGACATGAGTGCGTGACTGAAGCGAAAGATGTATATGTAAAAAAAAAAATCTTTTAACACAATATTCTTCAAACGTCATTTTATCTTATCAGATTTTAAGTCTGAAACTCAGATTGTATCAATTCCCACTCTGTCAAGTAATACTTTTGATATTTCTCCCTTTTTGCCTAGGAAAATGTCTAGGTTTCAAAAACTCAGTCTACTAGGTCTGAAAGAGAAAATCAAGTACAATCACTTTATTTTGAAACCCCTGGAAGGAAAGCACTTGCCAAAAATCCCAGAGCAAATTGGAGTTGAGCTGGTCCTGGAATGCAAGCTGCCTGACATTCTGGCTTATATTCACAACTGATGCAATATCAGATATTCCTGCATCTCTATGCCCCTAAAAATGACTACACCAGAAGTCCGAAATTCATAAATAATCCCTACTCTGTTTCCAATTGACACAGCTAAGAATTCCTTTAAATATGCTCTAAAAGCATGGTTTTAAATAATCTTTATCATTTAGCATAATGTCTTAAGGTCAGGTCCAGAAGAAAACCTCAGATAAGAGATCTAAGTTTAGAAAATATCTATAAGATTAACACATGCGTATTATTCAGACCTGTCTCTTTTGCACATAACTGAAGCCCACTCCCAGTTTTCAAGATAAGAATATTCACTGGCTCTTAAAGTTAGGAAGAACAAGTTGAAGAACTAAATCAGAGACACAAACAATGCCCTCAGAACTCTCTCAGCTCTTTCAGATTCTGTCTCTACTCATGTGCTGTCTCTGTATTACCCTCAGGCTCTCAGTCTCATTCATGACAAAGGACATAGAACTGCCAACAGCTCCAGGGTTCTATCCTTTATGGCATATACTTCAAAGAGAAAGAGGGACTTCTCCCTCCCAGCTTTAGAACAGAAAGTACCTACCAACCCCTCCACCATGCGTCCCTTGCACACTCTGAACTTATCACTGTGGCCAAGGGGATGAGGACGTGTAATAGGCCAGGGTCAAATTTCAGTCTCTGTGAAGGGAAGGATGGGAAATCACAACTTAAGACCTCATCAGAATCACAAGGCATAAACAAAGAACTATCTTCAAAGGTAAGAAGATACCATGATGAGAAGGGAGGAAAGAACGCTAGCAAACTAAAACAGCAGATGTCCTCTACAAATGGTATTTAAGATGAAGGTTATTTAAACTGAAACAGGGATTGGAAATAGAACATATTTAAGACTGAGGTAGGAGAATTAAAATGCATGCTGTTTAAGATGGATTTTGGTTGGAACTTGTAAGATGGAAGGATGATAAGACACATGGGGAGTTAAAATTAAGTAAATTTAAGGTAATTTGAAAATATGGTTAACAGTCAAGAGATAGGAATAATATGTAAGATCAGTCTAGGGTATTTGAAGTGAGGATATATATGCTTGATCAATATTTATAATAAAAATTGTTAAAATGAAAAATAATATTTATAAAATAATTAAAAATTGGAATCTCTTGAGTTCCTTCAATAGGTATGTTATTGTATTAAAATTTACACGTATACAATGTAAATTAATACTTACTTTAGACCTGACAATAGGTACTATATCCATTTTAAAAACGATACCTAAAGTTATATATCTGAATGGCTGAGGCAGAATTTAAACCTAGTCCTGCCTGACTTCAAAGCCCATTCTCTGAAATACTGTGTTACATGAGGGGATTCTTCATGGAAAATATTTATAACTTAGGAAGGGATTTTGATATAGCAGAGGAGTAGCAGTGATATTTGAGATAAAATTAGATCATATAAGATGGAGAGAATTATTTTATTAGTATGAGGTATTTAAAATGTGGAATACTTCAGGCTTCCTGGTGGCTCAGACGGTAAAGTGTTTGCCTGCAATGCGGGAGACCTGGGTTCAATCCCTGGGTCGGGAAGATCCCCTGGAGAAGGAAATGGCAACCCACTCCAGTACTCTTGCCTGAAAAATCCCATGGACAGCAGAGCCCAGTAGGCTACAGTCCACGGGGTCACAAAGAGTCGGACATGACTGAGTGACTTCACTTCACTTCACCAGTAGAAACTGGACCATGCCTCACCATCTCTGAGTAGGTGCAAGCATTCCCTCAAGAGCTGAGCATAGGGCAGGAAGTGCCCACACCTTCTGGAAAAGGTGTGATGTGACACTACAGAAAGTGTTTGGACACTATAGGTGCTTTCTGGTGGAGAGGAGACTGATACTGGTGTGGGATCCACCCAGCAATTTTTTTGGAAAGTAACCACAATCTTTAGAAGGAGTTACTGACATAGACCTATAGATATAGGCACAGCAGGTTATACAGTGGTATTCCTTGATAAATCAACCTACATTTAATACAATTTCTGGCTTTTTCTGAAAAAAGCCATTCATTCCTAGAGGGCCAGCCACTCTCTGTTATTTACACTTTTCAAATTCCTATAGACAGTGTCTGCCTCATTATTCACCACTCCAGTAACATCTGTTGTCAAACTATCCATTTTGGATTTTTTTGCACTCCTTTCTCAAGTGTCCAAATCTAAATTTTATTTCAGAGCCTAAGGAGCACCTCAGAATAATTTTGGAACACAGATTATAGGCAACACTATGGAATCTACTCCAAGCAGATTGGTCACCTCACCTGGCTGCCAGCTAGACCCACACATATGAAACCTTTAACTGGAGAAACCATCTTCCAGTAATACATTTGGTTTCAAACTTAAAATGTTTGAAATAAGAAAATGCTTCCTTTTTTCTTGGCTAGAAGCCCCTTCTCAATATAAGACTCTCTGGAGGGAATAATTAAGGAAAAAGAGACTAAGTTGGAAAAATCTAAGATCTTTATTTAAATCCTGGTTCCACCCAGCCTCTGATCTCAAGCTAGAGATAGAATTTTGAAAAATCATCAGTTTAGGCCTTTAAAGACATGACATTTGATAAGAACACTCAGGGAATGAGATAAAGTGAGAAGAACAGAGGGTCCAGTACAGAACCCCTAGGAACACTAAAATTTAATGGTTGGGCAAAGTATTGACTCCAATGTAGGAAGCAGAACAGAAGAGGTAATGCCAGTCAAAGTTGTAGACTGACTTTATACAAAGTTTTACATAGTGGTTGTAGTTCTCCACATAGCTGGAAAAAAATAATCATTATTCTTTCAGATTTTTCAGAAATGTTTCATGGGATCATTCAGTTATTCATTTAACATATAGTCCAGGGAGTCTACAAAAAAGCAATAAGAGGAAAAGTAAACATCTTCAAATTAATTGTTTAACTATCATTAAGGAACAGCTTAATTTGGAGGCCACAATAAAGTAGAAATATTTGGCTCAGTCCTTTTTAGGAAAAGGTTATTTATAAAACAAAAATGACTTGCAAGGAAAGAATAAATCTTTCAGTAAATCTACCCAATTCCAAGTTTACTCCATAGAAAAACAAAGCTCGGAGTCTCACTAAGATAGACTCAGTTGCAAAGCCATCTGTATTAGTCACCCACTGCTGTGTAACAAATTACCACAAACTTAGCAGCTTAAAACAATACTCATTTATGAGCTCACAGTTTTGTATATCCAAAGCATGGCATGGCATGGCTGGATTCTCTGTTCTCTCCAAGCTGGGTTGGAGACGTTGGGGAAAATCTGCTCTCAAGCTCATTCTTGTTATTGGCAAAATTCAGTTCCTTCCGGTTGTAGAACTGAGATACCTATTTTCTTGCTGGTTGTCATTTGGGAGCTGCTCTCCTAAAAGTCATCGACATTTCTTGCCACATGGATCCCTCCATTTTCAAATCAATCTACTTCTGCTTCATTGAAAACACCAAAGCCTTTGACTCTGTGGATCACAACAAACTGTGGAAAATTCTTTAAGAGACAGGAAAAACAGACCACCTTACCTGACTCCTGAGAAATCTGTATGCAGGTCAAGAAACAACAGTTAGAACAGGACATGGGACAACTAACTGATTCCAAATTGTGAAAGGAGTTCGCCAAGGCTGTATATTGTCAGTTTACTTATTTAACTTGTATGGAGAGTACATCATGTGAAATGCCAGACGGAATGAAGTGCAAGTTGGAATCAAGATTGCAGGGAGAAATATCAATAACCTCAGATATGCAGATAACACCACCCTTATGGCAGAAAGTGAAGAGGAACTAAAAAGCCTATTGATCAAAGTGAAAAAGGAGAGTGAAAAAACTGGCTTAAAATTCAACATTCAAAAAAACTAAGATCAAGGCATCTAGTCCCATCACTTCATGGCAAATAGATGGAGAAACAATGGAAAGAGTGAGAGACTTTATTTTCTTGGGCTCCAAAATCACTGCAGATGGAGACTGCAGCCATGAAATTAAAAGACTCTTGCTCCTTGGAAGAAAAGCTAGGACCAACCTAGATATCATATCAAAAAGCAGACACATTAAATAAAGACAAAGATCTGTCTAGTCAAAGCTATGGTTTTTCCAGTAGTCATGTATTGATATGAGAGTTGGACCGTAAAGAAGGCTGAGCACCAAAGAATTGATGCTTTTGAACTGTGGTGTTGGAGAAGACTCCTGAGAGTCCTTTGGACTGCAAGGAGATCAAAACAGTCAATCCTAAAGGAAATCAACCCTGAATTTTCATTGGAAGGACTGATGCTGAAGCTAAAGCTCCAATACATTGTCCACCTGATGAGAAGAATTAACTCATTGGGAAAGACCCTAATTCTGAAAAAGACTGAAGGCAGGAGGAGAAGGGGATGACAGAGGATCAGATGGTTGGATGGCATCACCAACTCGATGGACATGAGTTTGAGCAAGCTCCAGGTGTTGGTGATGGACAGGGAAGTCTGGCATGCTGCAGTCCATGGGGTCACTGAGTCAGACACGACTGAGCAACTCAACTGAACTGACTGATGTTAAATCCTTGTGGTACTTACAATCACTGACATTTTCCACCTCTGACCTCTGGGTGCACGTGTGCTTACTTGCTGAGTTGTGTCTGACTTTTGAGACACTGTGGACTGTTGCCTGCTAGCTTCCTCTGTCCATGAAATTTTTCAGGCAAAAATACTAGAGCGGGTTGTCATTTCCTCCTTCAAAGGACCTTCCTGTCCCAGGGACTGAATCTGTGTCTCCTATGCCTCCTGAATTGCAGGCACATTTTTAAAAATTAATTTATTTTAATTGGAGGATAATTACTTTAGAATATTGTGGTGTTATCCACTGAGTCATCTGACCTCTATACCTAAGTTTAAAATGCTCATGTAATTTGGTCAGGCCCATTCAGATAATCTTCCTATTATAAGGTCAACTGACTTGGGACTTCAATGACATTTGCAAAATCCATTTTGCCATATAACCTAACATAATCATGGAGAGTGCTTTCTAATCAAATTCACAGATTCTCCCTACACTCAAGGAAAGGGAATTATCCAGGACATGTACATCATGAGGGTACAGAGAGTTATGAGGAGTATCTTAGAACTCTGTCAAACACACTATCTTAAACTGATAAAAATTAAGGCAGTCGCACTTTCAAAATTCAGCTCTAGTGCCTTTGTTCTACGTAGGTAGCTCAGTGGTAAAAAGTCTGCCTGCCAATACAGAAAAGGCAGGTTTGACCTTTGGGTCAGGAAGATACCCTGGAGAAGAAAATGGCAACCACTCCATTATTCTTGCCTGGGAAATTCCATGGACAGAGGAGCCTGATGGACTACAGTTCATAGGGTTGCAAAAGAGTTGGACATGACTTAGCAACTAAACAACAGTAACATCTACCTTTTATGTGCTTTTTTGTTCACCCTACTTCCCAACCTAGGTAGGAGTAATTACTTCTAACTTTTCTTAAAACACTTGTAACGTTTTAGTACATTAACTTATTTATACAGCAATCTTTCTTTATAGACTAGGAGCTTCTAGTAACTAGAGATTGGGTCTGATTCACTGCTATACCCTCATGGTCCAGCTTAGGGACTGGCATACAATTGGTGTTCAAAGACTATTGTTGAGTGAATGAAAAAGAAATGGTATCACCCATTGGTTAACCTGGACACTGTCTTTGAAACAACTTAGAGGTGTGGCTGAATAACTGAGTACAAAATATATCGAGACCCACGGACAGTCTTTTATTGTAATAAGAACATTTTTTTTTATCATGCTCTTCTTTTTCTTTTCTCCTTTTGCCCAATACTAACCTTTTATCTTATGTCCTAGATTCCAATCCTTCCAGCCTCTCCTAGGACACCCTCCATCTGTTATACCCTCTCCCTCATACATTTTCAATCGTATGCCCTCCACTGGCTCTCTCATCTCTCCCTAAAAACATGTTTAATTTCTCTTTAGCCCAAATCTTTTGTTTGATTAGGCTTCCAACGTAAGGTAGACTCCATTTCTTCCATTCCTATGATATTGTTCTAGTCTACCTTTCATCTGGACTAAATGATGTTTCTGCCTCCAATCTTACCCTATTCCAATCCATCCTTCACACCAATGCCAGGGTAAACTGTAAAATACAAACAAAGACATATCATTCTTCTGCTTAAAACTCTTTGATACGTTTTCATCACTTACTGGGTCAAGGCCTACTACTTATTATGGCATTTGAAACTCTGCACAACTTGTATTTCTGAGATGTTTCCTGCTATCCTCCCATCTGTTACCCATTACACCCCACTTTTACCTTGATTATATGAGCCTTTGGTAATCTTTGAGCACAGAGCATGTGCTTTTACCATATTCTATATTTTCTCATGTTCTTTCTTCTTCCTCATATCTTCATGGTAGAATTAATTGTAATCTCTTCATGCATATGACTCTATCTTAGCACTGCTCATATAAAAGATGTTTTCCTCTGATTGTGGGCTTTCTGCTGTGTAGTAAGGATTAGTTTCAGAAATAACAAGATAAGGATCCCCTAAAGGAACTATCACTCATGAATTCATTCCCTATCCTAAGTGTTAGCTAAGTGCTGCTTCTGTGTCAGGTACTGTGCTGTGTACTGCCACTGATACAGTTAGGCACATAGCAGATGCTCATGCAGGGACACATATCAGAAAAAAACAGTTTAAGATGAATTAACTCTTCCATTTTTGTCTTGTACCCTCAAAATCAAGCATGGAGCCTGGCAAGCAGGAGTGCTTAATAAATGTTTATGAATCAAAGAGAAATGAATGATCCTACATAGATGGATGAGGCAGCTAAGGCCACCAAACAGGATTGTTTCTTTAGGGTTCTTATTCATACTGCTGCTGCTGCTTCTGCTGCTAAGTCGCTTCAGTCGTGTCTGACTCTGTGCGACCCCATAGACGGCAGCCCACCAGGCTCCCCCGTCCCTGGGATTCTCTAGGCAAGAACACTGGTGTGGGTTGCCATTTCCTTCTCCAATGCATGAAAGTGAAAAGTGAAAGTGAAGTCGCTCAGTCGTGTCCGACTCCTAGCAACCCCATGGACTGCAGCCCACCAGGCCCCTCCATCCATGGGGTTTTCCAGGCAAGAGTACTGGAGTGGGTTGCCATTGCCTTCTCCGTCTTATTCATACAGTGTCACCATTAATTGACACATTCTTTGAGATGTGATTTTTAAATAACGGTATACCCCCTCCTAAGTCATTAACAATGAGAAAAAAAAAAAAACCCGCTAAATTTCAATGAGGAGTTGGAAAATATTATCCACTAATATATCCTTTATGATGATTCTTTCAAAAGCAGCAGAATTACTATAGGTAACTAACTATCAAGTTACGGTATGATATGGCAACTGCCAAGGACATCTTTCCATAAATTTTTCTAAATGGGAGCCTTAGCCCTCTTTACTCGACCCCACCTCATCACCTTCAATCAACTTTAGCTAATAGCAAGAAAAACAATAAAATAAATAAAATGGAATTTTCACATGCTTTAAGGGCAAGAAAGTTAATGATATGTTGCCACTAAAATTTCTCATTTTCTCTTATATCAGAATTTGGCCATAAATGAAACAATGAAAAAAGTTACAGCCTCCTCAAGTGTGCCTAATCAGATAAAGAACACTTAATTAATGAGGCTGCATGGATATTTTCAAATATTCTTCAAACCTGTGCATAGACTCCAAGAAGGGATAATGAATACTAAATTCAGTCACAGGTATTTTAAAGATAAAAGAATTGAGGCCTATAGGAGACAGACTTACTCAAGGTTAAATAATGAATGGAAGGCAGAGTTACACCAGAACCCAAGGTTCCTGCCTCCCACTTTGGTTCCTTTCAAGGCTTTCTAAATTAGAAATTATCAGCCCATAGACTTTCTAAAACTTATTGTGATCATAAAGATAATCTATTTTATTCAGTACCACCATTCAAAGCAGCCAACATAGAAGAATCATATAAGAACAAACTAAATCCTAATGTGGAAGTTTCTTCCAACCCTGGTAATGAGAAATTCAGGAGATGGTATTTTAAAGAAAAGACTACAGAAACCAGTGACAAAAGAAACTCACCCAGCCAGACAATGATACTGCATAATTTGAGAAAAAGGAGAGAATCATGAAAGTGCTTGGATGACAAATGGAAACAAACAAGAACTCCTGGAGATCCTGTTTCATTGCCCAGCTCTTATTAGAGTTCCCAAAGTTTGCTGTATATCTGAGATGGAGGGAGACTGATTCCAAGTCAGTACTGGGAAGTACCTTTTCACCATAACAGCAGCCAAATGTGGAACAGGCTGCCTGCAAAGTCAGAATTTCCCTCTAATTGGAGACAACCAGACAGAGGCTGGGCATTGCAAAGGAGACTCTACCCATTTGGTGGAAAGGGCTTTGTGAATATACCCCATGATTTCCTGTATCTTTTCCAACCCTGAGATTCTATTACTCCATGGTGGAAGCTTAACATTGAGATGATTTGGGTTTGGATTTGGGGGTTTTCTTGTGTCCCTCAAATTATACCACAAAACTAATTGCCTATACTTCCTCTTCAAATGAATTCAAGTGATTAACTACTTAATAAGGCAATGTATAACATTTATACTTTGTCCTACCTACTTTCAAAGAGAATGGGTTGCCTTTCTGGGTACGCAGTGTCCTCCATCAATGTTCAGAAGTTGTTTTGTGGAAGTTGCTCAGTAACCTAATGATCTTTTGATGAATTTGTGGCAGAGAAAGTGGTCTCCATGTCCTATTCCTCCACCATCTTGAAGTGTTCCAGAAAAACATCTACTTTTGCTTTATTGACTATGCTAAAACCTTTGACTGTGTGGATCACAACAAACTGTGGAAAATTCTTCAAGAGATGGGAATACTAGAGCACCTTACCTGCATCCTGAGAAGTCTGTATGCAGGTTAACAAGGAACAGTTAGAACTGGACATGGAACAATAGACTGGTTCCAGATTGGGAAAGGAGTATGTCAAAGCTGTATATTGTCACCTTGCTTATGCAACTTATATACAGAGTACATCATGTGAAATTCCAGGCTGGGTGAAGCACAAGCTGGAATGAAGATTGCCAGGAGAAATAGCAATAACCTCAGATATGCAGATGATATCACCCTTACGGCAGAAAGCAAAGAAGAACTAAAGAGCCTCTTGAAAGCAAAAGAGGAAAGTGAAAAAGTTGGCTTAAAGCTCAACATTCAGAAAACTAAGATCATGGCATCTGAGCTCATCACTTCATGGCAAATAGATGGGGAAACAATGGAAACAATGAGAGGCTTTTTTGGGGGGGAGGGGGCTCCAAAATCACTGCAGATGGTGACTGAAGTCATTAAATTAAAAGACACTTGATCCTTTGAAGAAAAACTAGGATCAACCTAGACAGCATATTAAAAAGCAGAGACATTACTTTACCAACAAAGGTCCGTCTAGTCAAAGCTATGGTTTTTCCAGTAGTCTTGTATAGACATGAGAGATGGACTATGAAGAAAGCTGAGTGCTGAAGAATTGATGCTTTTGAACTGTGGTGTTGGAAAAGACGCTTGAGAGTTCCTTGGACTGCAAGGAGTTCCAACCAGTCAATCGTAAAGGAAATCAGTCTTGAATATTCATTGGAAGGACTGATGCTGAAGCTCCAATCCTTTGGCCATCTGATGTGAAGAACCAACTCACTGGAAAAGACCCTGATGTTGGGAAAGACTTAGGCAGGAGAAGAAGGGGACGATAGAGGATGAGATGGTTGGCTGTCATCACCAACACGATGGACATGAGTTTGAATAGGCTCTGGGAGTTGGTGATGGACACGGAAGCCTAGCGTGCTGCAGTCCATGGGGTCACAAAGAGTCAGACACGACTGAGTGACTGAACTGAACTGAACTGTTACAATACATGCTGGATGTTGGGGTGGGAGATGAGGGTTCTAGGAGTCAGTATATCATGGACCCAGTCATTAACGATGGTCTGGGTCTTCTAAGGTGCTCAACTATACAATGGACTCTCTGTAGTTGTTCTATGTACCTGATATTATCAAAGTCAAAGTAACTTGCTGAATAGTATGACACATCTGAATATGTATGAATTTACCATCTTGCTATAGGAAATGTGCATAATCTTCTTGGCTATTATCAGTTGAATGCCTTCTCTGTGGCAGGTACTGAAATAAGGTATTTCCTGGCAGAATCAGCCCACCAGAGTTGGTAACTTTATTTCTTCAGTTTTAATAAGATGTTAAGTATATTTTCCTAGATCACCCAGCTAAAAAGTGGTTACAAATACAGGCAGCCTTTTGTCAAAGCTTTGTGTTGAACCACTATCCTTTCTCTCTTTCTAATGCATATGCATATATGTATGCATACATACATCTATCTGATGTCTTGACATACAGAGATAAGAGCACACAATTTAGAGACGGGTGGATCGGTGTCTCATTTAGCTTCTGCCAGGCTTGACTGACTTCAAGAAAATCATGTAATGTCTCTAACCCTGGATTACTTCATCTATAAAACTGAGGCAAAACATCTAACAGGTTAAAATGAGATGCCACTTTAAAAAAGTGCTTTGTAAAAGACATATCACCAGAAATATTATTTTGTCTGATCATAGTTATTACAGTCTTAATTCTAGCACTCCCTCTAGATTCCCTTTAACTTCATTCTTTTCATATAACTCAAATTGAGCAACTTCTTACCATCTCCTTTGCTTCTCTAGTTGCTCTTTTCTCTCTCACAGAAAGCAGAAATGGTCTCCAAATTGGCCTTCCTATGCCTCTCTTGCCCCATTTGCTTTGCATTATAAATCAGGTCATGTCTAGCTTCCTACTGCTCTAAGAGAAAAATTTATATTCCATACTGTCACCTAGATATCCTCTATTATCATCTGGCCTGGTTCTTACACTCTTATCTGCCAGGTTCTTACATCTCAGGCCTTACCACTCTCCCCTGCTCACTGTATTCAACCACATTGACTTTTTTTAACAGGTCAAATTCATATCTCACAGGCCTAAAAGATGATGTTATTAAGGTGCTGCACTCAATATGCCAGCAAATTTGGAAAACTCAGCACTGGCAACAGGACTGGAAAAGGTTAGTTTTCATTCCAATCCCAAAGAAAGTCAATGCCAAAGAATGCTCAAACTACTGCACAATTGCACTCATCTCACACACTAGTAAAGTAATGCTCAAAATTCTCCAAGCCAGGCTTCAACAGTACATGAACTAAGAACTTCCAGATATACAAGCTGGATTTAGAAAAGCCAGAGAAACCAGAAATCAAATTGCCAACATCTGCTGGATCATAGGAAAAGCAAGACAATCCCAGAAAAACATCTACTTCTGCTTCTTTGACTACACTAAAGCCTCTGACTGTGTGGATCACAACAAACTGTGGAAAATTCTTAAAAGAGATGGGAATCCCAGGCCACCTTATTGGTCTCTTGAGAAATCTGTATGCAGGTAAAGAACAACACTTAGAATTGTACATGGAACAATGGTCTGGTTCCAAATTGGGAAAGGAGTACATCAAGGCTGTATACTGTCACCCTGCTTATTTAACTTCTATGCAGTATACATCATGCGAAATGCCACACAGGATGAAGCACAAGCTGGAATCAAGATTGCAGGGAGAAATATCAATAACCTCAGAAATGCAGATGACACCACCCTTATAACAGAAAGTGAAGAGGAACTAAAGAGTCCCTTGATAAAAGTGAAAGAGGAGAGTGAAAAAGCTGACTTAAAATTCAACATTCAAAAAACTAAGATCATGGCATCTGGTCCCATCACTTTATGGCAAATAGATGGGGTAACAATAGAAAGACTGACAGACTTTATTTTCTTGGGCTCCAAAAGTCACTGCAGATGATGACTACAGCCATGAAATTAAAAAACCCTTGCTCTTTGGAAGAAAAGTTAATGACCAACCTAGACAGCATATTAAAAAGCAGAGACATTACTTTCCCAGCAAAGGTTCCTAGTCAAAGCTATGGTTTTTCAAATAGTCATGTATGAATGTGAGAGTTGGACCATAAAGAAAGCTGAGCACTGAAGAACTGATGCTTTTGAACTGTGGTGTTGGAGAAGATTCTTTTTTTTTTTTAACATTTATTTTAATTGGAGGCTAATTACGTTACAATATTGTAGTGGTTTTTGCCATACATTGACATGAGTCAGCCATGGGTGTACATGGGTCCCCCACCCTGAACACCCCTCCATCTTCCCTCCCCATCCCATCCCTCAGGGTCCTCCCAGTTCACCGGCCCTGAGCACCCTGACTCATGCATCAAACCTGGACTGGAGATCTATTTCACGTATGGTAATATACATGGGGAGAAGACTCTTGAGAGTCCCTTGGACTGTAAGGAGATCCAACCAGTCCATCCTAAAGGAAATTAGTCCTGAATATTCATTGGAAAGACTGATGCTAAAACTGAAACTCCAATCCTTTGGCTACCTGATGCGAAGAACTGACTCATTGGAAAAGACCCTGATGCTGGGAAAGACTGAAGACAGAGGAGAAGGGGACAACATACGATGACATGCTTGGATGGCATCACTGACTCAATGAACATGAGTCTGAGCAAACTCCAGGCAATGGTGAAGGACAGGGAAGCCTAGTGTGCTGCAGTCCATGGAATCGCAAAGAGTTGGACATGACTGAGTGACTGAACAACCACAAATACTCTCTGTACATACTCTGTGCTCACATCTTCCCACCAGTCATTCTTCTCCATTAGTCAAGATGCTGCCCTTATTCTACCTCCTCATGGAAGCCTTCAGATTCCATCTGAGTCAAAACAGTTCCCCTTCCCCACACTCAACCAGAATTCTCTATTCCTTACTTTGTTTCTTTTCTTTATAGCTTTCTTTCTTTTCTTTATGTTTCTTTTCTTTTATATCCCAAGATAATGAGGACAGGGACTTTGACTTGTTTATAAATATATCACCAATTGACAACCTGAGCCTACTGGTTGACATTCAGATGATTAAAAAAAAAAAAAAAATCTTGGACTACAGCTGATTTACAGTGTTGTATTGGTTTCAGGCTGGAGGAGGGCATTGCAACCCACTCCAGTATTCTTGCCTGAAGAATCCCAAGGACAGAGGAGCCTGGCAGGCTACAGTCCATAGGGTTGCACAGAGTTGGACATGACTCAAGTGATATGGCATGCACACATGCCTTGGTCAGGTGTACAGCAAAGTGACTGACATATACACACTGCTGTTGCTGCTGCTACTGCTGCTGATAAGTCGCTTCAGTCGTGTCTGACTCTGTGCGACCCCATAGACGGCAGCCCACCAGGCTCCCTGATCCCTGGGATTCTCCAGGCAAGAACACTGGAGTGGGTTGCCATTTCCTTCTCCAATGCATGAAAGTGAAAAGTGAAAGTGAAGTTGCTCAGTCGTGTCCGACCCTCAGCAACCCCATGGACTGCAGCCTTCCAGGGTCTTCCATCCATGGGATTTTCCAGGCAAGAGTACTGGAGTGGGGTACTATCGCCTTCTCCAATACACACTACTACATACAAAATAGATAACTAATGTAAACCTGCTGTATAGCACAAGGAACTCTACTCTGTACTTTGTAATGGCCTATATGAGAATAGAATCTTTATTTTTTATTTTTTTATTTATTATTATTATTATTTTTTTACTTTACAATATTGTATTGGTTTTGCCATACATCAACATGCATTCACCACGGGTGTACACATGTTGCATATATGTATATAAACCATTCTTCCAACACACATCAATCAATTAAAGATACAAAGACTGAAGTCCTGCTTTTCTTTTAAATAAACAGTTCATCCTTTTTATTCACCCTCATCTTTCAAGTCTTTAGTTAGGAACTCGATTCACTGAGCACCAGGAAGAGATGAATGCCTGTGAAACTCAGCCTAAGGATTCCTCCCTTTGGCTTGGAGAGGAACTCCCTCAACATCAGACCTAAAAATAGAATTTCAGCAGAGCCCTCACCAAGTCTTCTCTTCTGTCTTCAAACCTGCATCTGATTAGGATTTTAGACAACTAGTCACTGCATGCTTGAGCAACTGCAAGGTCTCTCTCATTTAGAGAGGTTCAAGAGGCTCTTTCAAAGCTATTGCTTAATGAGGCACATTTTACTCTCTGTATGCAGCTCCTCCAGGGTCTTGAGTTGAATTTTAAGGCATTTTAGTCAGTTATTTCATTCTAAATGATTCCTATAATTTATTTTTAACCTTTTTTTTCCTGTCAACATCCTGCTGTAAGGCCTTGGAGAAGTCACTTCTCTGTATTGGGCCACAATGGCTGTGAACGTTTGTTATATATATAATAAAATCCAATGTTAACATGGGATAATTTTACCTTCCAATTTTCCCCAAGTAACCTTAGATTAATTTGGTAAAAATTTCATTTGTTGCCTTATTCAAAATAAGTAACTTAGAGCTTTTATTGTTGCAGTTTTTAAAATTAGGGGGTTATCTACAGCAATCTTCAGATGCTATCACAGTTCTAGGAAGCCCTTACACAGCTCCTAGCATGGCTACTAATTTCAGTGGATGATCTGTGTAGATTATAATCTCCAAAAGTAGGATTCATGGCTTAAACATCTCTGTTCCCCAGCACTTGTCAGTCATAGTATACTACCTATTTGTGCCAACAAAAAGTATGGTATACCAAAAAATAATGGATTTGGAGTCTTAAGCTTTAGGACTTACACCAAGACAAGTTACCTAACCTCTCTGAGATTCAGTTAGCATGATTAATAATAATAAATTCTTGTAGGGGTATTATAAGGATTAAATTAGATGACTGGTATGAAACTGCAAACCCTAAAGTACCACATAAAATGTTAACTATGATATTAATGATACCACAGAGTGATACAGTGAAGGGGCTGGGTATTAACATTTTCAAGTTTACAGTGGTAAAGAGGAAATGATTCTTAAGTGGAGGGTCAAAAAATCTGGATCCTAGACTTAGCTCTGCAGTCTATTAACCTGTGTGATTTAATACCAGTCACTTTCCCTTTCTGAGTCTCAAATTCCTTGTTTATATAATTAGGCAGTTAGATGAATGCCAATGCTATTTCAAGCTCTAACATTAAGAAACAGCTCCTTGAAGGCTAGGACTGTCTTTTCCATCTTTGTGTCTTCACTGCCCAGTAGTAGCACTTAATAAATGTTAATAACTGCTTATTTTAACTAAACAGAATTGTGGAGCAGAGGAAACAGGGAAGAGGGACAATTTCAACAAATTTAAGGACATAAAATCAATAAGATTTTGTGACAGATTGGTAAGAGAATAACTGCAGTTCAATTGAAATGGAGGTCAGTTGACTAGATTCCAACAAAGGGAACCATCAGTGACCAAGTAACACACCCTCAGCACATCCTTAGAAGGATCAGTTTAAAGAATCTGGGTTATTTAATACAGAAAAGAGAATTCTCAGAGGGTAATGGATCAGCTCTGACAAGCTCTTCATTCAACAAATAGCTTAAAGCTTGGATTCAAGGTATTAGAGACCACTTTGTGTCACTCTTGGATATCCCATTTTGTGTGATACAACAAGGTTGTATATTCAAGAGTTATCATCTTTGACTATATTAGCTCTGAGAGGAGCACAGAATGTGACTGACAGCTGAGAAGGGCCCCCTAATGTGACAATCGTAATTTCTGAACTTAAAGGTATGGTAGTCTGCTGGAGGATTTGGGGGCTGTTTTTTGTTTCATGTGTATCTGAGACATATTCTATAGATATCAAGACTCCCAAGATAATGAGGAGGTTTATGGCAACGAGGTTACTTGAAATGGGAAAAATGACTAGAGTATAGAGAGATCAAGTATTTCAACCCCGCCATTTCACTGATAAGAAAATGGGAGACACTTTCCAAGATCATACATTGAGTTAATGTCAGAGCTGCTACTACAAGAAAGGAAACATTTTGTTTGAGTATCTACTATATGTCAGGTTCTGTTAGGCAGCTTTACATGTATCTCAAAATGCCATATACACAGAAGATATATTCAGCAACTTTATTTTATAGATAGATAAACAAGTGTAGAGAGTTCAAGCAACTTGTCCAAGGTTATACTAACATTAAATTTCAGAGTCAGTACTGAACCCACTTTGGCCCATGGGTTCAAATCCTTAGCCCATGTTTGACACTATGCTATTAAATGGAGAACATATATATCCTGGCTTACCAAGGACAGTCTTAGTTTATGCATAGAGTTATCCTAGCATAATTATCAGTAGTACTCCTTCATTAAAAATTTCAGGTTTGAAATATAAATTATATGACCAACCTAATTTTTTACCATGAATTTGAAATGTTAACTTTCAAACAAAAATTAGAGATCCAGGAGCTGGGTGTTCATGGAGCTAACTTTATTACTATTGTATCATCACAGAAAATTTCTTTACTTCTAAGATTAAAATAAAAAAATATGTTTGTCCTGCTCACTTGCTTTCTGAGGCTTTCTCTCATCTAAAAGTCAAAAGTTATCAGTAAATAAAGATATTAGTTAGAAAAGGATATGGTGACTGATTAGGAAAAGGATTCTGTCTAACCTAATTCTCAGATGATAAACAAACCACAAGCGTGGAGAATGCCACATCAATTTAAGGAAAACTCTGGGAAGTTATATTAAACATTGAATCAAATCCTTATCCCAACTGAAGTTAGAGTATGTATAGCTAACATCCAAATAGCTCTCTACAGTTACTAAATATTTAACTGATTTATGCATTAGTTCATTTTTAATTAATTCATCCAACAAATACTTAGTCCTGTTCTGCGCTGAATGTAAACTAAATACCATAACTCCTCAGAGCAGAGACTGCCTTGGTCTTACTACTTGCTGAACTCTCAACATCTGGCACAGTGCCTGACACATAACAGGCGCTCAATAAACATATGTTGGATGAATATTACTGAACATAAAGATTAGTAAGAGACAGCCTAAAATCCCACTGTATATTAGAGGAGAAAGGCAAATTAAATCAGAGAACAAATGTAAGTATCAAACAGAGGGAAACCAGGCAACTGAAAAAATGAGAAAGTGGCCGGGTCAGAGAAAACTTCCTGGAGGAGCTGTTTCCTAGGGTAAATTTTAAATAGAGGTTGGCAACACAGGCTTTCATTTGCTTACAAAGACAACCGAAGAAGTAGAGATTGTTACTATTTTGCAGAGAAAGAAACTGAGTCTCAGGGAGCTAAGTGACTTATCCAAGGTTACACTATGTTCACATTAATATACTCCTTCTTTATATTCTTTCTTTAGCACTCAGAAAGTTACAGGGTGAGAATAGGGAGACCTTTGGCAGGGTTTAAAAATAACAGAGGAAGACTTTTTGATATTTTTTAGATTGAAGAAGAGATTCTGAGTACACTTTCTTTGACTCTGGAGAACAAGAAGGAATTAAGTTGGGGCTAGAACAGAGAAAGTATTAAGAGAAAGAAGCGAAGGCAACTTTAACAATGTATTAGTGCATTCTGTCATTCCCAGATCTTTCATTTATTGAAAGCTTACTATGTATCAGGCAGTGAAGAAACAGAGAAGGAATACATTTCTGATTTCAAAGAACTCAATGTCTAGTAAGATAACACAAGTATACACCAGCGGAGGGAGAAAGAAAGGAGGCTTGGAGTTGATACCTAATCCAGAAATAGAAAAATATCATTTTCCTATGTGTGATTCTCAGAAGCTTGAACATAGAAAGTTTCAGTTCAGTTCAGTTCAGTCGCTCAGTCATGTACGACTCTTTGCGACCCCATGAATCGCAGCACGCCAGGCCTCCCTGTCCATCACCAACTCCCGGAGTTCACTGAGACTCACGTCCATCGAGTCAGTGATGGACAGTTTAGTATGTCAATAAATGGAAATATTGAAGATAGCCAGTGGGTTCCACAGAGAGACACACCATGCCCAACTGATGCCTTTATCACATCCCACAAACGTCACTTTTCACTCTTCTTCTACCTAGCTACCACTTCAAGATCAGACACTGGAAATTTCTAGTAAGGCTTACTATATGACAGAACAAAAGACTGAAAGAATGAATAACAAGTAATAGATTAAGATATGCACCTCTCCCAAAGAACACTTAAACATCAGACTTCAGTGCCTTAAGTGGAGTGTAAGGTTCTGTGTTGGGAAGCTTAGCTGTGGAACCATTTTCAGAAAATTTAATACCTTTCCCATCCTTTTACACATGGAAAAATAATCCTCAGCCCTGATTCCATGCCCAATCCCACTGCCACAGACACACCCGAACACACACACACGTGAGTGCATGCAGGCTGACACTGGTTGCCAGAAATCATGGATTATTCCAACAGGTTCTGTAATTAAGTGAGTGACTTTGGGTAGATCACTTGCTGTCTTTGAGCCTATCTTCTCATCTATAAAACGTTCATAATAAGAGTACCTGTCTTGCAAGGCTGCTGTGAGGCTCACCTGAGATAAGGGATGTTAAAATGCTGCAGAACATGTCCTTCTCCCATGTTCTCTGTATCAGCAAAAGTGACCATCATTTCTATATTCCCAGTGTTTTGTTCACAGAGATTGCTCAATGACGTTTTGTCGAATGAATGCATGCCAGTATTATTATAGGCTGTCAGGAGAAGGATGAAAGGAATCCAGTAGCTTGATCTAGATAATATTACTATTCTTAGGAAGTACTTTACTAAAAACTAATGAGAAAGGAGCCTACCTGTAAAAGATGTGGTCTAGTAATAAATCACACATTTGCCTAAGCTATGAATCATTCTGTATAATTAGAACAAATAATTTTCCTATAAATCAAGGCCTTGACAGCTGTGAAGGTCTGATGTTTATCCCCCTCAAATCATCTAATTATAGTGAGAAGATAACAAATGATTCTTCTCTGAAGGAGAAAAAGTCAAAGGGGGAGATTTTGAGGGATAAACACCACTCAGTCAAATGGTTAAGATGAAGGCACAAGACACTAGAACTGATTTCCAATGATTCATCTCTTTATTTCAGAACCTTGTTGCAGGGTTTGGCAAGACATTTGGTAGAGTAATATGGTGTGCCTTAGAATGAAATTTTCACATCAGTCCCAGATTCACATTTGAATTATTGTAATTTCTAGGTAAATTGTGGCTTCCCAGAAAACTCTAGCTATTTTTTTCCTGTGTGACAAAATTCTAAAAATTCCTCAAAAATTTAGCCTCCATTAATTACAATTCAGGACTCATCTTTCCAGTCTATGCTGTTAAGAATCATTTTTAAGAACTTGGATTCCCCAAAATGAGCCACTACCACCCACAAGAAGTATATTTAAAAAAAAAAAAAAAGAAGATTTCTAGCCTACATGTAGAGAAGTCTGGGCTCTGGGATGGACAGGATCTAAGGCTGGAGGGGTTTCCGTTTATACCAGTCCAGTCTCGCATCTTACAATGGGTAAAGTGAAGCTTGGACTTGTTCCCTGAGTCCAAAGACATAAATGCAGAAGTAAAACCTCTCCAGTCCTAGTTACAAAGCCCTTGCTTTTTCAAATATCCTACACTGCCCTCCATTACACCATCTGAATATTAGTTTTCTTTTCCATCAAATGAGATGAGGTGTTGGAAGGCTTCTAGATCCATAACTCTATATTTTTGAATAGTTTAACAGCAAATAAATCTTTTACTTTGTTATTGCCTTAATACTAGTAATTCACTGATTCACATTGCTAGATTTGCATTGTTAAACCTGTAAAAGCTAAGTGTCCTATCTCAATTATTTTATCTCACTAAAAAGGGGATAATAATACCTCTGTTACTGAATTTCCGTGATTAAGTGGTATAATGGAAAATGAAAGTGCTTTGTAGGTAGTAAAGTAACCAGCAGGATGATACAGGAAGAGGAAGAAGAATCTTTCCTGTCCTCCAATCTCATCCTTTCCCTTTAATCTGTTAAAGTGCCTGAAGGAGCATCTTTTTCACAGGAGTCAAGATCTGACTGAACTCACAAGTTAAGCAACAGAACAGGGAATAAAATCCATGGGATCAGAACACAACATCATCACTTTTGTCTCCTGTCTGGTTTTGTTAACCAGCATCAGATTTTAAAAAGATTGACAGAGGTGGTGAGTGGGACTCTCTAAAAAGGCCCTTCCATCTGGTGTAGCACCGAAACCATCAGTTCTGTAATTAAAATGCAATTGCCATCCCCTGCCGCAATCCCAGGATGGCCATTCCATCTGAATGAGATATAGGGGGGAAAGTACCATTTTTTGCACTTTTCTGGCTCCATTAAGTTTATTCTCTTTCTATTAATTAATCTAACTACACTAGGGGCTCCTTCTTACTTTGCAAGTGAGGATGACACAAACCACGCATGGGATGTATGAAACAACATGAATTTTTCAAACTTGGTGCCCATCCTCATTACAGAAAGGCTTAATTACTTCTGACTAAATCTGAAATTAAAATATATCATTGGAGCAGATTCACCTGCGTGTGTAGGTGTTGGTGTGCCCGCCTGTGTAACGGGAAGAGATGAATCACCCAAAGACAGCATGCAGGGAAGGAAACTGTGCAAGGTGGCAAGGTGATTCTCAGGGAGGGCTTCAAGAGGAAAGTCAGAAAAGGTAGGAGCATATACAAGGGACAGTCTGTTAAGTTCTACATTAGAAGTAAAATGACATCATGTCTAAAGCCCATCATGACAGTGAAGGCATTTGCTGGAGTGAAAGTAAACTGAGGTAGGAGGTGACAGAGAATGAGGCTGAACTGTGAACACAGCCAAAAGTATAAGAAAACCTAAGATGAAGGCAAGCCAAGGTTGTAGTTGGAAAGATAGCATAAGCCATAGAGAAAAGGCAAAACTAGAAATAGAAAAGTGGGAAAAGGGTTGAAAACCAAGAAGACAGATTCAGAAATAGATCTATAAACACTGTGTGTGGGTTTCTGCTTTAAATGTTGTCTAGAATGTGTTGTAGGGTAAGGCTGCTGCTGCTGCTGCTGCTAAGTCACTTCAGTCGTGTCCAACTCTGTGCGACCCCATAGACAGCAGCCCACCAGGCTCCCCCGTCCCTGGGATTCTCCAGGCAAGAACATTGGAGTGGGTTGCCATTTCCTTCTCCAAGGCATGAAAGGGAAAAGTGAAAGTGAAGTCGCTCAGTCGTGTCCGACTCTTAGCGACCCCATGGGCTACAGCCTACCAGGCTCCTCCATCCATGGGATTTTCCAGGCAAGAATACTGGAGTGGGGTGCCATTGCCTTCTCCGATAGGGTAAAGCATGGGAGATTAAATGACATTTCTCAGACTGGAGTGCTTTAAGAAAGAAAGTATTGAATTATAAAAAACAGGGATCTAATACTGGTTCTGCTATATACAATTCATCTGATCTTGGATAAGTCACTTCCTCTTCAGGCTTGTTCCCTTATCTGCAAAGTAGAAGCAATAACACCTCTCTCAGGTACTGGGCTACTAAGTACAGCTACGCATCTATGAGAGTACCATTCACATCAACTATAAGATGAGCACTACCACCTGGAATTGTGCAGTGCAAGATTATGAAATCTGAATATGGCCTGAAAGGGGACACTTTTTTATGGTAAAAATATGTATAACTGCATTATATTTTTAGCTTGTATAACATTAAGCCATATACTGTCTTTTTTCTGTTTTCTCATATTTTAAGTTAAGGTATTGGACTAGATGATTTTTTAAAGGTCTTTCTCAATTCTAATACTGAATAGTGTTATGACTTCTTTGAATTTCATTCATTCACCCATTCAACCAAAATTCAGCTGAGCCCTAAGCCAAGTGCTGAAAATTAGAAAATAATTGAGATATGTTCCTTTTTCCTAGGAGCTCACAGTTGAGTGGACTTTTTACTGTATAAGGTCCTTCTAGGTAAGGCTATTGGTACTTTTCAATCGTATTTTCTAAGGCCATAATTTCAAGCACAATGATTGAATTATAGCACTGAAAAATATTAAGCTAATAAGAATAAGGAATTGGACATTTTAAATAACATGTAAAATTAGGCAGTCTTTTCTTGAGACAAATAGACTTATTCTGAAAGTCGTTAGATTGTTTTAATAGGGAGTACTGGACTGGGATTCAGAAAGATTGAGCTCTAGTTGCAGTTTTACAGCTAGTCACTATGAAACCTTAGTCAAGTCACTTAATCTCTCATAGTATGAGGTCCCTACTGATCAAATAAGAGACTGCACCAACCCAGATGTCCTTTGAGCTTACAAGGGATCTATATTTTAACTAATCCTTATCAAAGTAATAATTTCAGAGCACACACACACATACATATGTTGGCAATATACACTTAGACAGAAAATGCCCAAACGCTTTCTGACATCTCATAAATCTATAAGTACTACGAATAACTGATGATTCTTGCTAAACCAAATATAGGTTGTAAAAATTAAATTCACAGAAAGATTAAGTTACCATTGAACCAGCTCTTGCAAACTCCTTTGTCATAATTTCCATTTAAACTGCCTCTGAGAAGCTGAACTCATTGATTTGTGTTCTCACTTCCATTCACTTCCTTCTTATCAAATATTTCACATTTGTTTTCTCTTTCCATTTCACCTTCAATAAAGCAGACTGGCTGAAACATATGATTCACATAAGGGGAAGAAAAGGAGACGGATTGAATATAGAATCCCAAATCTGACACAACCTAGCTATATGTCCTTGAGCAAAGGATTTAACATCTCCTGGTCAGTCAGTCTAGTCTATCTATAAAATGGGAATAATAAAAGTTACTTCACAGAGTTATTTTATAAGTTAAAAGTAATATACATAGACTGTGTAGAACAATATCTCATTCATAGCAGGTATTCTATAATGTTATTTTTCTTCCAATACACTTCATCCATAACATTCTCTATAGATAAAAACTTTTTTTTTGAAAAGCATTTATTTAACCTGAAAATTATGTTCTAAATATATCAGTATTATAATAATTCCTTTATCAAACATGATGTATGGATATTCATGAGATAACATACCAGATTATACTCACTACATGCACTAAACAAAGAGACTAACTTGAAAATTTCTGGCAATTCAACCTTGCCAAATACTCATGATAAAAAACTAAGATATCCAGTATTTGAAAAAGACAACAAGAGGAACTAATTTGCTATCCAATCCTCTGACTCCTTACAAAATAAGTACCCAAAAACAATATACTTGAATTTTACTAGTTTAATCAGTATTAGAAGTATCATGACCAAACGTAGGCTTATGCCTTCAGTTTCTACAGACAGTTAATATAAGAAATGCTTACCTATCAGAAACATTCTAATATATTTGCAAAATACTAGTTTAAAGGTATCCAACCATGAATTTAAACAGTTCTCTTTTACAAGGAATACACAATAATAATCCCTCCTCGAATGTGGGGCTAGGGAAAACTTCTTTCTCATTTAACATATCTGTTTTTCCCTGTTAAATACATAAGGGAAATGTTATTATATTACTTCTGTTTTGGTAGCTAGGAATCTCAGAGCTATGTCTAATTTTTAAATGTAATAAGCTATCTTGTGTTTAAATAATTTTTTGTCCCTGTGAGCATCTCCACAACCCCATTTGCACTATTTGGCACATTTTTCAGAATATTTTTTTTTCTTTGTCACTCAGCTTTTTTTCTTTCTTTTTTTTCCCATGCAGAATCTTGTGAATGATCCCTTTACTTTCAATTTTGCTCTTCTTCAAACATTCAAAAGCCTTAAAAAAAAAAACCTGAACCTTTGCTTCTAGGAAGATGATTTTCATATGTTTCTCTAATTCTCCTGCTAAATATAATTCATAATACTTGACATTATACATAGAAAAATTTAAGAACATTCTTAAGTGGGGAAAGCAGAAGATTGACAGGACTCAGAGGATGACAAGGGGGTGGATGCCATGGATTTTCTTATCGCCTCATATATGCCAGAATACGTGCTAGAGAAGCCAAAACCCTCGAAAGGACAATAAATGCAAATGAAGAAATCCAACAGAAATCTCTTCTCTCTAGACAGAGGACTAGGAAAAAGGCAGCCTAACCACTCAAAAAACTTTTAGAAAGTAAATGCTCTACTATAGCCAAACACTACAGAAAAAATTGTGGACAGATTTCCATCTTCTCCAAGTTTAGCAAGGTACTCTAACTCCACTTCAAGAGGAGTATCATAGAAGGCTCAGTAAGGACTTGATGTTTTCAATACTTCTTAGCAGTAATGAGCCTCTTACCCACTTATCAACAGTGGTTCCAGTTGAGACAGCGGAAGATAGGAGCATGGGCTCTTACTAACTCTGCCACACTGAGTAGTCCATCCTCCTCTAAACTGGTATGGTGTCAGTACTTTTGTGGAGACAGAGACTGGCAGAGTGGATTAGGAAACATGACCTAACCATACAATATCTATGAGAAATTCTAAATATAACAATATGGGCAGGCTGAAGAAAAAAAAAATATATATATATATATAATGCAAATAGTAATTTAAAGGAATCAGGAGTAGCTCTATCAATTTCAGATAAAGTACATTTCAGGGCAAAGAAAATTATCAGAGATGGAGAACATTATCATACAATGTTAAGGGGTCAATCTACCAAGGAGGCAGAGTAATATAAATATAAATGTTCATGTACCAACTAAAAAATCTTCAATAAGTAAAGCAAAAGCTGAAAGAAGAAATAGGATAGAACAAAAAGTAGAATTGGAAGGAGAAATAGAAGTATCCACAATTACAGTTGGATATTTCAAAAATACAACGATAGAAAATCAACACAGAATTTAGTAATGTCAGCAATCAACAGAACCCCAAATGGCCCTTTATAGAACACTCTATCAGATAACAGTAGAATAAATACCATTATATAGTATGCACAAAGATATACAAAGATAGACCGTCTACTGGCCTATAAAACAAACTTGATCAAATTGAAAAGAATTGGAATCATACTGTGTTCTTCTTTGACCAAAATGGAACTAAACTAGAAGTCATAAATAGAAAGATAACAGGAAAATCTCCAAATAAATTAAAAACTAAATAAGAAATTTATAAATAATCTATAGGACCAAAAGAAAACCTCAAGAGAAACTTTTAAAAAATACATTTCACTGAATGAAATGAAAGCAGACCTTATCAAAATTTGTGAGACATAGCTAAAGCAATGTTGAAAGGAAATTTTATAACACTAAATACACACATTAGAAAAGGGGAAAAGTTTCAGATCAATAACTTAAGCTCTGACCTCATGAGCTAGAAAATAAGCAAAATTTTAAATCTAAACAAGAAAAAGTAAGTAAATAAGAATAAATAAATGACACTAAAACAGAAAAAATGATAGAGAAAATTAATGAGACAAAGAGCTGGTTCTTCAAAAAGATCAATAATATTGACCAACCTTTCCCAAGATTGACAAAGAAATAAATATATCAAATGGAAAATAGAAAATATTATGAACAACTCTACAGACATAAATTTGAAAAGTTAGCTGAAATGGATCAATTGTTTGACAAACACAAATTACTACAACTTACATGGTATGAAACAGATACCTTGAATAGCCCTATTAAAGTGAAGTTGCTCAGTCATGTCTGACTCTTTGCCACCCCATGGACTGTAGCCTACCAGACTCCTCTGTCCATGGGATTCTCCAGGCAAGAATACTGGAGTGGGTTTCTATTTATTTCTCCACCTATAACTATTAAGGAATTTAATTTATAATTTAAAAATTCCTTTAAAAAACATCCCGGCCTATATGATTTTATTGGAGAACTCTACCAAATGCTTAAATAAAATTTAATATTAATACCAATTTAAAACAATCTCTTAAAAAAAAACTGAAAATGAGGGAACACTTTTTAATTCACTCTATAAAGGTAATATTCTAACCTGATATCAAAATAAAGCAAAGACAATACAAAAATACAAACTACAAACCAATAACCCTAATCAATATGGATGCAAAACTCCTTAAAATACTAGCAAAGAATTCAGCAATATGTAAAAACAATTTGGTTATATGATAGAACGAATGGAATTTATTCAAGGATGACTCGATATTCAAAAGCTGATCAATGTAATTCACCATACTAATAAGTTAAAGAAAAAAAGTTACATGATTATATCTATTGCTGAAGAAAAATTATCTGACGAAATTCAACACCCATTCATAACAAAAACTCTCAGAAAAATATGAATAAAGTAGAATGAATTTAACTCAATCACAAATATCTACAGAAAATCTACAGGTATTATACGTACTGATGAAAAACTGTCAGGTACTAAAGATAGCAATAGGAATACAGAGTGGATAAGGAAATGCCCCTGCCCTGAAGGCATACGGGCATTAAAAAATGGGTAACAACTGTATAGTGTAAGATGTGCTATGGCAGTGCATAGGGAGGAATTCCGTGATGGTTTAATTGAGTGTCATCTAATCCTACCCAGGTTTTGAAAGACACCGAGTTCTCCAAGGAAGGTGAAGGAAGAAGAAATTTTAGAAGGAAGGAAAAACATCTTTACTGTTCTTAAGGCAAGACAAGTATTACTAAAAGGTAAGATGCTTATTAAGACATGATGGAAGCTGAGGAGCCTTGACATAGACCAAGTTGTTCAAACCTCAATTTTGTAGGATATGGGGAAATGATGTTTATTTTGTTTTAAGAATCCCCATGAACAGAGGAGCCTGGTGGGCTACAGTCCATGGAGCCGCAAAGAGTTGGACACAACTGAACGACTAAGCACAGCACAGGAAGGATCTGAGCAGAGTTGAGCTTTGCAGTGTTTAAGAATGTCCTCAAGGGTATGACTCTGTCAACATTAAGGAGTCAAGAAGTATAAGGAGGTCTATTTCAATAGTCCACATAATGATGATGGTCAGAATTAAAGCAACAGGAATAGGTTACAAGTTCTGTTTCCAAAACAGCCAACTCTCTGGACTTCTGAATCCACAAAGGAAAAGAAACTGAAGTGGCTCAGTCATGTCTGACTCTTTGCAACCCCATGGACTGTAGCCTACCATGCTTCTCTGTGGTAGGGATTTTTCCAGGCAAGAGTACTGGAGTGGGTTGCCATTTCCTTCTCCAGGGGATCTTCCCAACCCAGGGATCAATCCCGGGTCTCCCACATTGTAGGCAGACACTTTACCATCTGAGCCACCAGGAAAGACAGGGAGGTCAAAGACAGCATCAATTTCACGCATCGCAGAGGGAAGATAAAGGAAGTTGCAACAGTACCCTGTGTTCTTAAAAACAGGCCTGTAGCCAGGAAAATGGGAAAGTTAGGTAGAATATTTTAAGCTCAAGATTCAGTGTGAGACAGAAAGACAAATGAAAGATTGCATAATAAAGACCAAGAGCCAAGTCTGATTGTCTATGTGGGTATGCTCAGTCACTTCAGTCATGTCAGACTCTCTGCGACCCTATGGACTGTAGCGTGCCAGACCCCTCTGTCCATGGAGTTGTCCAGACAAGAATACTGAAGAGGGTTGTCATTTCCTTCCCCAGGGGATCTTCCCAACCCAGGGATCGAACCCAAGTCTCCCGCATTGCAGGCGAACTCTACCACTAAACCACCAGGGAATCCCTTTTTTGTCTATATGATCTTGGAAAGTCACTGAGTCTCTGAAAGCTTCAGTTTCCTCACCTAAAGGATGAGATAATAAGCTTCAGATTACACAGTTTTTTTTGTGAGGGTTAATTAAGATGATATGTGTAAATGTGGTTTGTAAACTGGAAAGAATGTGAGAAATCATAATGAAAAACAAATACCCTTTTGCAAATCCTCTGCTTTAGACCATCTGCAAAATTGCTCTTGGAACAAATAAATTTCAACCTTGCTAGTCACAACTTCTTTGTTTTCAGGACTAACATGGATACACATACACAAAAAGAGAAGATATGAGGGGAAGAAAGAAAAAAGAACTAACATTTGTGGAGCACCTACCATGCACCAGGAATTGAGCCATATGCTTAAACACACATTATGACTTAATGTATCTTGCCATGAAAACAGAGTCAGGGAAGATAAATAGCTTGACAGTTTCCCACAGATGAAATTCAAAGAGAGTTGGAAGTAAGAAAGTTAAGATGGTCTCACTTTTTTTTTTTTTTTTTTGGATTTTTAAATTTATTTAGTATGTATTCTAATTTTAATTTTATTTTATTTTTTTTCCCTAATTTTATTTTATTTTTAAACTTTACATAATTGTATTAGTTTTGCCAAATATCAAAATGAATCCGCCACAGGTATACATGTGTTCCCCATCCCGAACCCTCCTCCCTCCTCCCTCCCCATACCATCCCTCTGGGCCGTCCCAGTGCACCAGCCCCAAGCATCCAGCGTCATGCATCGAACCTGGACTGGCAACTCGTTTCCTACATGATATTTTACATGTTTCATTGCCATTCTCCCAAATCTTCCCACCCTCTCCCTCTCCCACAGAGTCCATAAGACTGTTCTATACATCAGTGTCTCTTTTGCTGTCTCGTACACCGGGTTATTGTTACCATCTTTCTAAATTCCATATATATGCGTTAGTATACTGTATTTATGTTTTTCCTTCTGGCTTACTTCACTCTGTATAATAGGCTCCAGTTTTATCCACCTCATCAGAACTGATTCAAATGTATTCTTTTTAATGGCTGAGTAATACTCCATTGTGTATATGTACCACAGCTTTCTTATCCATTCATCTGCTGATGGACATCTA
>NW_011494605.1:2648332-2650201 GCF_000754665.1 Bison bison bison
TTTTAAGGAATCTCCACACTGTTCTCCATAGTGGCTGTACTAGTTTGCATTCCCACCAACAGTGTAAAAGGGTTCCCTTTTCTCCACACCCTCTCCAGCATTTATTATTTGTAGACTTTTGGATCGCAGCCATTCTGACTGGTGTGAAATGGTACCTCATAGTGGTTTTGATTTGCATTTCTCTGATAATGAGTGATGTTGAGCATCTTTTCATGTGTTTGTTAGCCATCTGTATGTCTTTTTTGGAGAAATGTCTATTTAGTTCTTTGGCCCATTTTTTGATTGGGTCGTTTATTTTTCTGGAGTTGAGCTGTAGGAGTTGCTTGTATATTTTTGAGATTAGTTGTTTGTCGGTTGCTTCATTTGCTATTATTTTCTCCCATTCTGAAGGCTGTCTTTTCACCTCTTTAACAAGTGGTGCTGGGAAATCTGGTCAACCACTTGTAAAAGAATGAAACTGGACCACTTTCTAACACCATACACAAAAATAAACTCAAAATGGATTAAAGATCTAAACGTAAGACCAGAAACTATAAAACTCCTAGAGGAGAACATAGGCAAAACACTCTCCGACATACATCACAGCAGGATCCTCTATGACCCACCTCCCAGAATATTGGAAATAAAAGCAAAAATAAACAAATGGGACCTAATTAACCTTAAAAGCTTCTGCACATCAAAGGAAACTATTAGCAAGGTCTCACTTATTTTTTATAAAAAGTTTAAAGGTTATTTTCAATTTATAATTATAAAATATTGGCTACATTCCCTGTGTTGTACAATACATCCTTGAGCCTATCTTACACTCAAGAGTTTCTGCCTCCCACTACCGCTCCCCTATACTGTGCCTCTCCACAATGGCAAACACTCATTTGTTCTCTCTGAGTCTGCTTCTTTTATGTTATATTCACTAGTTGGGTGTGTTTCTTAGATTCCACATATAAGTGATATTATACAGCATTTATCTTTCTCTGTTTGACTTATTTCACTTTAGCATAATGCCCACCAAGTTCATCCATGTTGCTGCAAATGACAAAATTTCTGTCTTTTTATGGCTCAGTAGTATTCAGTTGTGTATATATACCACATCTTCTTTGTCCATTTATTTGTTGATGAATACTTAGGTTCAGTCCATATCTTGGAAATTGTAAATAATGTTGTTGTGAACAATGGAGTACCTGTGTACTTTTGAATTAGTGTTTTTGTCTTTTTTCAGATATATACCCAGGGGTGGAATTGCTAGGTCTTAAGGTAGTTCTCTATACAGTCAACAAAAACAAGACCAGGAGCTGACTGTGGCTCAGATCATGAAATCTTTATTGCCAAATTCAGACTTAAATTGAAGAAAGTAGGGAGAACCACTAGACCATTCAGCTATGACCTAAATCAAATCCCTTATGATTATACAGTGGAACTGCTGGATCATCGAAAAAGCAAGAGAGTTCCAGAAAAACATCTATTTCTTCTTTATTGACTATGCCAAAGCCTTTGACTGTGTGGATCACAATGAACTGTGGAAAATTCTAAAAGAGATGGGAATACCAGACCACCTGATCTGCCTCTTGAGAAATTTGCATGCAGGTCAGGAAGCAACAGTTAGAACTGGACATGGAACAACAGACTGGTTCCAAATAGGAAAAGGAGTACATCAAGGCTGCATATTGTCACCCTGCTTATTTAACTTATATGCAGAGTACATCATGAGAAATGCTGGGCTGGAAGAAGCACAAGCTGGAATCAAGATTGCTGGGAGAAATATCAATAACCTCAGATATGCAGATGACACCACCTTTATGGCAGAAAGTGAAGAGGAACTAAAAAGCCTCTTGATCAAAGTGAAAGAGGAGAGTGAAAAAGTTGGCTTAAAGC
>NW_011494605.1:2650301-2682308 GCF_000754665.1 Bison bison bison
AAGTTATGACCAACCTAGAGAGCATATTGAAAAGCAGAGACATTACTTTGCCAACAAAGGTCCATCTAGACAAGGTTATGGTTTTTCCAGTGGTCATGTATGGATGTGAGAGTTGGACTATGAAGAAGGCTGAGCGCCGAAGAATTGATGCTTTTGAACTGTGGTGTTGGAGAAAACTCTTGAGAGTCCCTTGGACTGCAAGGAGATCCAACCAGTCCATTCTGAAGGAGATCAGCCCTGGGATTTCTTTGGAAGGAATGATGCTAAAGCTGAAACTCCAGTACTTTGGCCACCTCATGCGAAGAGTTGACTCATTGGACAAGACTCTGAGGCTGGGAGGGATTGAGGGCAGGAGGAGAAGGGGACAACAGGGGATGAGATTGGCTGGATGGCATCACTGACTCGATGGACGTGAGTCTGAGTGAACTCCGGGAGTTGTTGATGGACAGGGAAGCCTGGTGTGCTGTGATTCATGGAGTCGCAAAGAGTCGGACACGACTGAGTGACTGAATTGAACTGAAGGTAGTTCTGGGGCCTCCCTGATGGCTCAGATGGTAAAGAATCCACTTGCAGTGCAGGAGACCTGTGTTTGATTCCTGAGGCGGGAAGATGCCTGGTGAAGAGAATGGCTACCCACTCCAGTCTTCTTGCCTGGTGAATTCCATGGACAGAGAAGCCTGGCGGGCTAAAGTCCATGGGGTCACAAAGACTCAGACAAGGCTGAGTGACTAACACTTTCACCTGGTAGTTCTAGTTTTAGTTTTTTGAGAAACCTCCATATTGTATTCTACAGAGGCTACCCCAATCTACACTACAAAGAACAAATAATTAAGACAGTATTGTACTGGCACAAAAATAGATACAAAGATCAACTGAACAGGATAGAGATCCCAGAAAGAAACCCACATACTTACAGTCAATCATTCTATGATAAAAGAGACAAGAATATACATTGGAGGAAAGACAGTCTCTTCAATAAATGGTACTTGGAAAACTGGATAGCTACATGTAAAAGAATAAAATTACACCATTTTCTAATACCATATGCAAAATAAACTGGATTAAAGATCTAAATGTAAGACTGAATACTATAAAACTACTAGTGAACAACATAGGCAGAACACTCTTTGACATAAGTCCAAGCAATAATTCTTTTTTCGATTTCTCTCCTAAAGTAAAGGAAATAAAAGTGAATATAAACAAGTGGGACCTAATTAAATGTAAAAGCTTTTGCACAGTGAAGGAAACCACTGCAATGAAAAGACAACACTGAATGGGAGAAAATATTTCCACATGATATGACCAATAAGGGATTAATGCCAACAGAGATTTTCCTGATGGTCCAGTGGTTAAGACTTCACCTTCCAGTGCAGGAGTTGTGGGTTCAATACTTGGTTGGGGAGCTAAGATCCAACATGCCTCAGGGCCAAAAACCCAAAACATAAAACAGAAGCAATATGGTAATAAATTCAATAAAGACTTTAAAAATGGTCCACACTTAAAAAAAAAAAAAAACACAGCCAACAAAAACAGCTCATACAACTAAATATACAAAGAAAATAAACAACCTGCTTTAAAAAATGGATTGAAATGCTGAATAGAAATGCGATGTCCAAGAGGTATATGAAAAGATACACAATGCGGCTAATTATCAGGGAAATGCAACTCAAAGCCACACTCAGATATCACCTTACACCTATCAGAATGCGTGTCATCAAAAGAACACAAATAACAAATGCTGTCAAGGATATGGGGAAAAGAGAACACTTTTACACTGTCTCATTTTCTTTGATTGTTGCTTAACCTCACTAAGATGTTACATTCCTAGGAACTATGCCCAAGAATAAATGAAGAACATTTAGAACCAGTATGACCCTGATGTATGACGATCTAAGTGGCATGGTTGGGTCCTTGGTGCCTCACATGTTGCTGAATAAAATGTCTCGGACACAGTAGGTTATAAAGCACATATATTTAAATGAATGAGAGATAGATGACAAATAAATCAACAAATTAATCAGAAATCCTTGATTCCCAGAAATTCTTACACTTCCTGATTGTCTAATCTCTTAAAGTATTTTGCCATGTGTAAAACATACTTTGGGTGTTTAACAAGTAATTTCTGAATGAATAAATGATGCTATTTCCTTTTGGATAAAAGACGAGGCTTCAACAGAAAACTTTATGAAGGACAAAATACCTTATTATGACCTTCAGAACTTGGTATCAATGACATATCAGTAGAGTTTATCCTGAGAACATATGGGAAGGATGGGAAGAGAAAAGACAGGCTTTTCAGTCAAAAGAAGTGAGTTGGAGGAAAACCAAAAAGGGAAAATGACAGGGATGAAAAGTCACAGCCAATATGGACAAATCTCACTGATTTTACGCTAAGTCTAGACAGCCCAGACTTAAATTGAAGAAAGTAGGGAAAACCACTAGATCATTCAGATATGACCTAAATCAAATTCCTTACAACTACATGGTGGAAGTAAGAAATAGATCCAAGGGATTAGATCTGATAGACAGAGTGCTTGAAGATCAATGGATGGAGGTTCATGACATTGTACAGGAGGCAGGGATCAAGACCATCCCCAAGAAAAAGAAATGCAAAAAGGCAAAATGGCTGTCTGAGGAAGCCTTGTAAATAGCTGTGAAAATAAGAGAAGTGAAAAGCAAAGGAGGAAAGGAAAGATATATCCATTTGAATGCAGCATTTAAAAGAATAGCAAGGAGAGAGAAGAAAGCTTTCCTCAGTGATCAGTGCAAAGAAATAGAGGAAAACAATAGAATGGGAAAGACTAAAACTCTCTTCAAGAAAATTAGAGATACCAAGGGAACATTTCATGCAAAGATGGGCTCAATAAAGGACAGAAATGGTACGGACCTAACAGAAGCAGAAGATATTAAGAAGAGGTAGCAAGAATACACAGAGAACTATACAAAAAAGATCTTCATGACCCAGACAGTCGCGATACTATGATCACTCACCTAGAGCCAGACATCCTGGAATGCGAAGTCAAGTGGGCCTTAGGAAGCATCACTATGAATAAATCTAGTGGAGGTGATGGATTTCTAGTTGAGCTATGTCAAATCCTAAAAGATGATGCTGTGAAAGTGCTGCACTCAACATGCCAGAAAATTTGGAAAACTCAGCAGTGGCCACAGGACTGAAAAATGTCAGTTTTCATTCCAATCCCAAAGAAAGGCAATGCCAAACAATGCACAAACTACTGCACACACTAGCAAAGTAATGCTCAAAATTCTCCAAGCCAGGATTCAACAGTAAATGAACTGTAAACTTCCAGATATTCAAGTTGGATTTAGAAAAGGTAGAGGAATCAGAGATCAAATTGCCAACATCCTTTGGATCATCAAAAAAGCAAGAGAGTTCCAGAAAAATATACTTTTGATTTACTGACTATGCCAAAGCCTTTCACTGTGTGGATCACAACAAACTGTGGGAAATTCTTAAAGAGATGGGAATACCAGACCACCTGACCTGCCTCTTGAGAAATCTGTATGCAGCTCAGGAAGCAACGGTTAGAACCAGACATGGAACAACAGACTGGTTCCAAATAGGGAAAGGAGTACGTTAAGGCTGTATATCATGCTTATTTAACTTCTATGCAGAGTACATAATGAGAAATGCAGAGCTGGATGAAGCAAAAGCTGGAATCAAGATTTCTGGGATAAATATAAATAACTTCAGATATGCAGATGACACCACCCTTATGGCAGAACGGGAAGAACTAAAGAGCTTCTTGACAAAAGTGAAAGACGAGAGTGAAAAGTTGGCTTAAAACCCAACATTCAGAAAACTAAGATCATGGCACCTGGACCCATTACTTCATGGCAGACAGATGGGGAAACAGTGGAAAGAGTGACAGACTTTAGTTTTGGGGGCCTCAAAATCACTGCAGATGGTGACAGCAGCCATGAAATTAAAAGACTTTTACTCCTTAGAAGGAAAGTTATGACCAACCTAGACAGCATATTGAAAAGCAGAGACATTACTTTGCCAACAAAGGTCCATCTAGTCAAGGCTATGGTTTTTCCAGTAGTCATTTATGGATGTGAGAGTTGGATTATAAAGAAAGCTGAGAGCTGAAGAATTGATGCTTTTGAACTGTGGTGTTGGAGAAGACTCTTGAGAGTCCCTTGGACTGCAAGGAGATTCAATCAGTCCATCCTAAAGGAAATCAGTCTTGAATATTCACTGGAAGGACTGATGCTAAAGCTGAAACTCCAATCCTTTGGCTACCTGATGTGAAGAGCTGACTCATTTGAAAAGACCCTATTGCTGGGAAAGACTGAAGGTGGGAGGAGAAGGGGACAACAGAGGATCAGATGGTTGGATGGCATCATGGACTCAATGGATACGAGTTTGAGTAAACTCCGGGAGTTGGTGATGGACAGGAAGGTCTGGTGTGTTGCAGTTCATGGAATGGCAAAGATTCAGACATGACTGAGTGACTGAACTGAACTGAACTGAGACAGCCTAGGTGGCGCTAGTGGTAAAGACCCTCCTGCTAGTGCAGGAGACATAAAGTGATGCAGAGTTAGAAAGGTGCCCTGGAGGAGGGCAGGGCAATTCACTCCAGTATTCTTGCCTGGAGAATCCCGTGGACAGAGGAGCATGAGGGGCTACAGTCTGTAGGGTGACGAAGAGTTGGACACAACTGAAGCAACTTAACACAACACACACTGGTAGCATATATCAGGGCAATCCTGATCTGTACTGGTATCATTTCACTTTGGTGATTTCCTGATAATATTAGCAATAAAATATTCCTTTATGATTTTGAAAGGACTTTGGCAATCAACCAAATTCCCTTTACAATGATTTTTTTTTTTTTAAATAGGCAGAGGACCATAATTCCCTTGTTACTGATGAATATACCAAAGCTCAGGGGAAGAGTGAGAAATATACTACATACATAGCTAGTAATTGGCAGGGCTAGGATTTGAACCCAAGTCTTGTTTCCCACATAGTCAGAGCACTTTCTAATACAAAGTACAGCCATGTCTATTTGAGAAGTGGGCAGAATATTCCTTTCTTTCTCCCTAGTCTTTGTTTCCTATTATAAGCCTGCTGCTGATGCTGCTAAGTCTCTTCAGTCGTGTCCGACTCTGTGCGACCCCATAGATGGCAGCCCACCAGGCTCCCCCGTCCCTGGGATTCTCCAGGCAAGAATACTGGAGTGGGTTGCCATTTCCTTCTCCAATGCATGAAAGTGAAAAGTGAAAGTGAGGTTGCTCAGTTGTGTCTGACTCGTAGCAACCCCATGTACTGCAGCCCACCAGGCTCCTCTCTCCATGGGATTTTCCAGTTAAGAGTACTGGAGTGGGGTGCCATTGCGCCTAGTTTCCTAGAAAACAAATACACTTGCTTCACTGACAAAACAGCACAGTGATTTCTCCTGCTGTAAGGCCTCAGGAACTGGGTCAGAGTGCTTCTTGGATTCTGGTGCATAGTACTGGAAGGTAGTAATTTGTTATATCTAATTCTATAACAATAAATGGATGATTTTTTAATGTCCAAAAGGTTACAGTGTTGTGAAACACAGTCTCAGAAGACATGAATTTAAATATTGTCTCAGCTCTCCACTCTTTAAGATTTCCTTTAAACCCAGTAACCTCCAGAATTAGCATAATATTTGAATGTGGCATGGTGTACATATCCTTTCACAGTCTGCCTGTAGTTTATTTTTCCTGGATCATCTCCTATTACTTTCTACTCTTGGCGCTAGGCACTGAAAGTTCTAACCAAAACTGACCACTAGAGAACATTGGAATTTATTTTTATGCTTCATGTTTTTTGCTCATTACTATTTTCTCCACCCCAAATGACCTACCTGTCATCTACCTGTCTCCTTCCTATTCCATTCTTCTCTATAGAAATTCCTACCCATTCTTCATGATCTTTTCCAAATACCCAGTACTCTATCAAGTCTTTCCCAACTAGAGCCTAGTACAGACAACCCATAAGCACTATCTCACTAATCCTAGTGTTATGGGTGTAGTAATTAAAATATCCAACATTAGATGAGGAAATAGAAACTCAGAGATGTTAAAAGACATCCCTAATCTCACAAATATAGTAAAGAGTTAAGATGGGCTTTAAATTAGGTGTTTCATCTGACAGAAGGCACAAATAATAAGCAGAAGCTATAGGGAGACAGGGGGCTTCCCTGGTGGCTCAGACGGTAAAGCGTCTGCCTGCAGTGCGGAAGACCTGGGTTTGATCTCTGGGTTGGGAAGATCCCCTGGAGAAGGAAATGGCAAACACCACTCCAGTATTCCTGCCTGGAAAATTCCATGGACTAAGGAGCTTGGTAGGCTACAGTCCATGGGGTCGCAAAGAGTCAGACAAGACTGAGCGACTTCACTTCACTTCACTTCATAGGGAGACAGGTTTCAGATTAATATAGGAAGAACACACCAGCCATCAGATCAGCTCAACAGTAAATGAGCTGACTCTCACTAGGTGTGTCATGTCATTTTAGAGGAAACTCTTGTACTCTGAATTCTTTTCTAGCTCTGAGATTCAATTTCACTATTCATGTAGCAAAAACACAAACAAAAACTGTTCAGAAAAAAAAGTCTGGCTTTCCCAGAACTCACCTTTATATTTTTAAATGATCAAAATCTGTGAGGCACTGTTTTTTGACCAAAGATGGTAGATTCTTGGTTATAATGGTTCTTGGCATACTTTAGTCCAATCTTCCAACTCTTTCATTTGATAAATAGAGAAATTGAGGCCTTAGGAGAGGAAGCAAATTCCTCAAGTTCAAAGAGTAGACTACAGTAAAAAGAGGAACTAGAATTATGTTGTCCTAATGTTCAGGTTCGGAGAAGGCAATGGCACCCCACTCCAGTACTCCTGCCTGGAAAATCCCAGGGACGGGGGAGCCTGGTGGGCTGCCGTCTATGGGGTCACACAGAGTCAGACATGACTGAAGTGACTTAGCAGCAGCAGCAGCAATGTTCAGGTTGGTGTAGTGTACTGAGTTGCACCTCTTCAAAAACAAATAAGCCATGTGTAGAAGTCAGATTTTGGTTACCACCTAAACCACTATCTTCAAAGCCAAACATCCTTTTCAACTTCTCTTAGAAATTTCACCTTCCTAGAGAGAAAAGTTCCACAGCAAAAGGCCAAATCCAAAAGTTTGTCTTTTTCATGGTATTCTCCACCAACTGAGATACAAGTATAAAAAACAAATTCTAAGGAAATTGTGTGAATTTGTGATTCCCTCTTGGAGAGCGTTTGCTGTTGTCATTCATGAGTCATGTCACTGAGTCATGTTCAACTCTTTGAGACTCCATGGACTGCAGCACACCAGACTTCCCTGTCCTTCACCATCTCCCAGAGTTTGCTCAAATTCATGTCGATTGAATCGATGATGCCATCCAACCATCCAACTGCCACTCCCTTCTTCTCCTGCTATCAATCTTTCCCAGCATCAGGATCTTTTCCAGTGAGTAAGCGCTTTTCATCAGGTAGCCAAAGTATTGGAACTTCAGCTTCAGCATCAGTACTTGCAATGAATATTCAGGATTGATGATTTCCTTTAGGATTGACTGGTTTGATCTCTTTGCTGACCAAGGGCCTCTCATCTACAGCACTAAGCTCACTAAACAATGATTCATATATATGCTGTCTTCTCTCTCTTTGTTTTAGCATATTTATAACAGTTGGTGTGCCTCATAAGAAATCTGTATGCAGGTCAGGAAGCAACAGTTAGATCTGGACCTGGAACAACAGACTGGTTCCAAATCGGGAAAGGAGTATGTCAAGGCTGTATATTGTCACCCTGCTTATTTAACTTATATGTAGAATACATCATGAGAAATGATAGGCTGGATGAAGCACAAGCTGGAATTAAGATCACTGGGAAAAATATCAATAACCTCAGATATGCAGATGACACCACCCTTATGGCAGAAAGTGAAGAAGAACTAAGGATTCTCTTCATGAAAGAGAAAAGTGAAAAAGTTGGCTTAAAATTCAATATTCAGAAAACTAAGATCATGGCATCCAGTCCCATCACTTCATGGCAAATAGATGGAGAAACAAAGGAAACAGTGAGAGACTTTATTTTGGGGGGCTCAAAATCACTGCAGATGGTGACTGCAACCATGAAATTAAAAGATGCTTGCTCCTTGGAAGAAAAGCTAGGACCAACGTAGACAGCATATTAAAAAACAGAGACATTACTTTACCAACAAAGGTCCATCTAGTCAAAGCTATGATTTTTCCAGTAGTCATGTATGGATGTGAGAGTTGGACTATAAAGAAAGCTGACTGCCAAAGAATTGACGCTTTTGAACTGTGGTGTTGGAGAAGACTCTTGAGAGTCCCTTGGACTGCAAGGAGATCCTATCAGTCCATCCTAAAGGAAATCAGTCCTGAATATTCATCAGAAGGACTGATGCTGAAGCTGACACTCCAATCTTTTGGCCACCTGATGGCAAAGAACCAACTCATTTGAAAAGACCCTGATGCTGGTAAAGATTGAGGGCAGGAGAAGGGGATGACAGAGGATGAGATGGTTGGCTGGCATCACTGACGTGATGGACATGAGTTTGAGTAGGCTCCAGGAGTTGCTGATGGACAGGGAAGCCTGGTGTGCTGCAGTCCATGGGGTCTCAAAGACATGACTGAGCAACTGAACTGAACTAAACTAAGAATAGTTGGTATTCTTCAATACCTAATATTCTCCACTCTACATATAATCTATATACAATTTATGTAGCCTTTCCCTTCCCCAAAGGCTCTTCCCAACCCAGGGATCAAACCCAGGTGTCCCGCATTGTAGACAGATTCTTTACCAGATGAGCCACAAGTGAAGCACAATTCAGGTGAAATTTAATATAATTTACTTATGTAAGTTGAGCATTTGTCATTCTATTTTGCCTACTGAAAATATCTAGACAAGTGAACTCAATAAGGTGGACTTGTTTGGCAGATTTGTAATGAATTGTCCAAAGGAACTGTGAAAGGAGTAAACCAATGCTTACCTCAAAATGACCTCCCAATGATAAAGATGAAATGCCGCCTCCACTGGGCCTACCAGTTGGTGAAAGAGCTATCTGATCTCCTTATGTATGAGTCAAGGCAAACCTGGTAGGAGGTTTAGATGTGGTCCAGCAGCCTATAGGGTATATGGCAATGCATAAAGGACAAAGTCAGCACTAGAAGGAGAATATCAAGCATCAGATGTAAAAGGTTAGTGCAAAGATGAAGGTAGGCACCAGAAGCAAGAGGCCAGAATTGATGCAGCAAGAAACAGGTTAGTAAAAGGAATGTGAGTAAATGAGGCTTCATATTTCAGAATGAGGGCATAGTGATGAGTTTCCCATAGGTTAGGAGTGACCAAGGTTTCGCATGTGAAGTTCTATAGATTTCCTCCTATCTTCCTGGACAAACTTTCTCAAGCTCTGCGGGCTTCTTTTCCTATACTCAATCTTTAAAAGCTGGCATTCATTGTTGCTCTTTGTAGGCCCTCTTTTCAAACAACATGCCATTACCAGGCAATATCATTCACACTTAAGCACTGTATCCCAATTTTGCATCTCCAGTCTAGATCCCTCTTTCAGTTTCTGTCCCATATAGTCAAATCTTTACTAACCAGTTCTACTTGATGTCTTGCAGATACTTCAAATTCTACCTGCCAAACTGAAATTATAGTCTTCTCTCCAGTCTTATTTCTTCACTGTTCCCTATTCTGAAGACATGACTACAATGTACACAGTTGCATAAGCCAAAACCTTTATTCATACTTTCTCCAACTTTCAGCTCACTGTCTATGTCTAAATATAACCAAGTTCCATTGATTCTATCTGCAAAATGCCTCAAGCACTTCCACTTTCCTCCACACCACTGACTTTATGCCAGTCTTGGCCATCATTATCTCTCACCTGAAGAGCTGTATTTATCTCTTACCTGGATTGCACTGATTGATTCTTGGCCCCCTCACTTTATTTCCTCACCCACCAGATAAAATGATCTTTCTCAAGTAAAATTCCAAACAAGTTATTCTTCTGTGAAAACTTTTTAGTGATTTCTCATAAATCATAATTTCTCATAATTTTTAAAAAAAATTATTTACCCTCAGATAACATTCTTAATATAATTTACAAAGCCTCTTGTGATATGGCTTCTGCATACTTCCTTATTCTTAGCACCGTTCTCCTCCTCAACTCTTACCTACCCGCAACCCACCACATATCACATTCCAACCATACAGGACAGCAAGTCCAGGACCAAGGTGAGGCAAATATGGCGCCAAGAGTACAAAATTTAATGAGATATTCACTCACAGATGCTGACCACATACATGCACAGACCTGAAAGTAAGTGCCTCTTTAAGATTGAGGTGCCCAGGGTATACAGTTTAAAAAGGCTTATGTTTACAAAGGTAAGATTGTTCGTGATCACAATATAAGAGATGAGGAAATTGATACTCAGAGAATTTTAACTTAAAATAATGCAAGGCCACATAGCTAAGCAAAGGATTTGAACTCCAAAATCTTTTGCTTTTATACTACAACATATTGTCCCCAACATTTTTATTTCTAAAGAAAGAATACATTAATGATAAAATATGAGCTAGGGAATAAAACTACAGTTACTCACACTTATTAGAAATGACTTATTAATACTAGATTCACTATGGTGTGATGAGAAAGATGCATTTTATTCTTAAGCCCAGGGGAATTTTTAGTTTACTCCCTTCCTTTTCAAATTATTCCATCTCTCTGTGGTAACACTGGGGTTGTCAGAAGTTCCTTGCTTCCTTCCTAGGAAAATGTATTTGTACTTGTTTAAAAATAAATTAGTGACTACATAGGACAAATCTTGTAGGTTAATACAGATTGCATTAACATTAGCTCGCCAATTTTCTCAAAGGATTTGTCAATCATGCCTGTTTTAAAATCAGAATACACCAACTGGCCCTGTTTTCATTATACCATAAAATTTGGCACATCAAAATAGATTCCCTTTATTCAAATCTGAAGGAAGAATTTTAGGAAAACATTCCTTTCACTTGATTAGCTGTTGGAGGGCCTGCTATTAGAGCTGCTTTAGGCTGGTGATTGCTTTGGAGGGAGTATATGGAGACTCCTTCCTTCTTACACTGCGCTCCAATTAGTCAGATCCCAGAGTCTTGATTATGCACCTGAAATCAGACAGCAAAATCACATGCTCTTTCTCAAATATGTGCCCAACCTACTCTCAGTTACCTTTAGAGAAATACAAAGAGAATCTTTGCCTATTTTTCAGAAGTTTTAACCAAGAAAGATGTCACTCAACAGATTAATGAGTTCAACTCTTCTTAGAAGTAGTACTCTCTATACACCTGCTTTAAACATACCTAATCCTCTGGCATCATGCCACAGAAAATCTGGAAAATCCAGCCATAGAGGAAAAAGTCCATCTTAATTTATGAACACATTCACATCAAACTTTCTCAACAAACCACATTGTGTTCCTTGTAAGATTATGTGTTCCCTGACACTCCTTATCCACTTTCCAATGTTTCCAAGCCATCCTCTTCAGACTGGAAACCTATTCAGTCCTCTTCCTCTGGCTCATTGCTCAAAGCTACCTACTTTACCCTTGCTTTATTCATTCTCCTTTGATTTCTGCATCACCTTCACTTTGAGATGGAGAGAAATCTCACTGCCAGTCCCATATATGAAAAAACTTTGAAGAGATAAATAGTTCTTCATGTGCTGTAAGCTTGTTCTGGAAATCTGAGGGGGGAAAGTACATTTCTCCTATATACAACCAGAAGCAAAACAGGCATTCTTTAGTACTCCATGTATGTGTCGTAAGTCAAGAAACAGGGGAACAAATAGTATGGATAATTTTTTCTCTGTTGTCATCAATGGTTACAAAATGCAAGCTATGATAAAAGAAAAAAGAAATACATTCTCTGCTCCCAAACAGTTATAAATGTTAGGAAAATAACACAAGTCAAATGTGATCAGAGATATTCAACACAAGTACCTGGCTAAATTTAGAAAAAATGTTCAAGAGTAAACAGTAGAGGAGACAGAAAAGGGGCAGTGGAATAAATCCCTGGCACTGGTAAGTGTCAGGGATTATGCTATGGATTTTATGCAGATTATTCCATTAAATTCTTATAATAGTCCTGAGAAGTTCAAAAAGTTTAAGTAACCTCTAACCTTTATATGTAATTACAGTGTACTTAATGCTGCACTAAATGATTTACATATGTTATATCTATCCTCATGACAGCTATATGAGATAGGTTCCATTGTCATCTTAGCTTTATGACAGAGGACGAGATGGTTGGATGGCATCACTGGCTCAGTGGACTTGAATTTGAGCAAGCTCCAGCCGATGGTGAAGGACAGGGAAGCCTTGGGTGCTGCAGTCCATGGGGTCGCAAAGAGTCAGACACAACTGAGCGACTGAACAACAACATGGTTTAGAAAAGCAACTGTCCTAATGAGGTAAGACAGCTAGTAATTCACACAGGTAGGATTTGAACCCTGACACTCTACCAAAGGCATGGTCCTGACCATGTAATAAAAGGGTAGATTTAAACAATTAAATAAATACAGAGTCATCAGAAGTAATTGGAACCAAGGTTTTGAAACCAGAGAAATTGGATTCTTTTTTCTCTTTTTATGACTGAAAGAATCTAAATTAAATGTCTCTAAACCTCAATACTAATTATGTTATTTTCAAAGATCTGCAGTGCTAACATTTATTTGTTTGAATTTTTAATTTTTTGTTACAAAATATTTAAGAATACTAAAATCCCAGATTTAATTTGTGTTAATATTTTGCCAGCTTCTGATCTTAAAAACAAATAAAAATATTAAAGTTTTTCTTGGAATCATCTCTTTAGAAAACCATCCTCCTCTTTTTCTATTTCTGAAATAACTACTTTCTTGCAGTTGTTATGTATTCTTCATCTACACATTTTTGTACTTTTATCACATATGATTTTTGCATATTAAACACATTCAGCAGCCTGTGTAATTAGCTCTAATACTTAATCTGTAGATTTTCTATGGATTTTTCTTTTGAATTTCCTATGTAGATAATAATATCAGCTGTAAATAACAAATTATATTGTTCTTATTTTTAAAATAATTTCATTTCTTACTGCTGTTTCTTGTATTACATATACAGGTTAAAGCTTCAGATGTAATGCTGAATAAACATGTGGGCAGCAAGTGTTTCTTCTTGTGCTTTTTAATTTAAGGAAAATGTTTCTAAGGCTTTGACAATAATTTGGGTTTTAATAAATAATCTTTATCTAGTTAAAGAAACTCCTTGCAATTCCCTCTTTTCTAGAAGATTTAATCATAAAATGTCATTGTATTTTTTTTTTTTTCATCTATTTTTTCATCACATAGGCTTTGCTGCTTTAATCTGTTCATATGCCCGCCAGGCTTCTCTGTCCATGGGATTTTCCAGGCAAAAATACTGGAATTGGTATTTTTGCCTGGAATGCCAGGCAAAATGGCAGGAATGGAATGCCATTTCCTTCTGCAGGGGATCTTTCTGACCCAGGGATTGAACCCAATCTCCCGCATTGCAGGCAAATTCTTTACCAACTGAGCCACCAGGGAAGCCCCATGATAAATTAAACTAACAGTAATTAAAATATCCTTGAATATTAAAATATCCTGATAAATCACACCTCTTAAAATTATTTTGTCTATACACTCTTGTATTTTTCTGTACATGATGCATTTTATTTGTAAATATTTATTTTGGATTTTTTCATTAATATCTATAAAGGTTATGGACTTTTGGCCTTATTTCTTTTCTGTCAATCTGAAAAATCCTGTGCAACAACTCTAATTTGTTCTACTTGAATCAACCAAATGTGGTATGCTGCTGCTGCTGTTAAGTCGCTTCAGTCGTGTCCGACTCTGTGCAACCCCATAGATGGCAGCTCGTTAGGCTCCTCTGTCCCTGGGATTCTCCAGGCAAGAATACTGGAGTGGGTTGCCATTTCCTTCTCCAAAATGTGGTATAGGTAGCTCCTTTTCAAACCCCATGTTGGAATGGAAAAAGGAGAATTTGTAAAAAAAGAAGAGTTCTAGAAAGACAGTACTATAGCTGTACACTACATGTATCTTCCACATTCATTCTAACACGCCATAACTAAAAAGAAAACGTAACAAGCACAAATACCCGATTAAAGAAAAGAAAAGAGGATTTGTAGCTAAGCTTAATTACCTACAAATTAATTATTTGTAGGTGAAATCAATTATTTCACCTCTTTGAGATTCTTTTTTCTCAGCTATAAGGAAGGAAAAGAAAATATCCCCCACAGAGGCAGGTAGAGTTGCATGAGCTTAAGTATGAGTTACATGAGAAGAGAGGCCATATTCATATCCTAAGCATTCCACACAAAGTAGAAGCTCACTAATAGCTGAGTGGAAGACTCCTGGAATGTACAACTTATTTAAGGCACCCAACTCTGTGCATAATTCGGTCCTAGTCACATAATTTGTGCCTGATTATTATGTTCACACTCTCAAGGGAGCATTGCATTAGCTTTAAATGCTTTAAAAATCTCTTGCACTTCAGATGTTTTGTAGACCTTCCAGGAAGATAGAGCCATCCTAGTTGTCACCAAACCTTTGGAAATGTCTAGGTCTCTTTTCTAGCTCACCCATGCTAAATTACCAAACAGTATAAAAGGAAAGTATAAGAAAAGGGAGTTAGTTCTAAATTGACTATCTTTGTCCCCTCTTCCTAAAGGAAAAAAAAAAAAGGGAGAGTTGAGGAGGTTGGGGGAAGAAAGACAGTAAGACACCAGAGCTGCTCTGGCTTTGAAATGCCATATTTGACCTTAGTTCTGAAAACATACAAGTTTCACCCATTTATCTTTTCCAGAAGGAATTATCATGATCCAAAATCAAGAGACTGTAAGTATGTATCTAGTAAAGGGCTAGATAGAAGCCAATGTTTAATGAAACACTGGTGAAAGTTTCCCAGAAAAGGTTGGCTTAGTCAAGTTAAATAGATTTTCCAGTGAAAGCACATTTGCTACAACAGCAGCAGCTGCCATTTATTGAGTGCCTTCTAGATGGCAGAGTAAGGATTAAAATCCAGATCAGTCTAATGCCAAAGCTCATGCTCCTTCCAATATGTAACACTGCTTTCTAATTAAAACAGCTCTGAAGTTGACTAAAGGACTTTCCTGCAATTGCATCTGTTCTCATTTTACCATATGTAAACTTAATCACTGCACTGATAGAATTGTCAGACTTCAAGACTCCATCACTGTATGAGTGACTCTAAGTAGATTCTAGAAATTTCCCAAAGTAAGCTGTTGTTGCTGTTCAGTAGCTCAGTTGTGTCCTACTCCTTGAAACCCCAATGGACTGCAGCACACCAGGCTTTGCTCTCCTTCACCATCTCCTGGAGTTTGCTCAAACTCATGTCCATTGAGTCAAGGATACCATCCAAATATCTCATCCAATGTCATCCGCTTCTCCTCCTGTCCTTGATCTTTCCCAGCATTGGGTCTTTTCCAGTGAGCCAGCTCTTCACATCAAGTGGCCAAAGGATTGGAGCTTCAGCTTCAGCATCAGTCCTGATGAGTATTCAGGACTGATTTCCTTTAGGATTGACTGGTTGGATCTCCTTGCTATTCAAAGGGACTCTCAGGAGTCTTCTCCAGCACTACAGTTCAAAGGCATCAGTTCTTCAGCGCTCAACCTTTTTTATTGTCCAGCTCTCACATCCATAATGACTACTGAAAAAAACATAACTTTGGCTATGAGGACATTTGTTGGCAAAGTAATATCTCTGCTTTTTAATACATTGTCTAGGTTTACAATGGTTTTTCTTCCAAGGAGCAAGCATATTTTAATTTCATGGCTGCAGTCGCCATCTGTAGTGATTTTGGAGCCCAAGAAAATAAAGTTTGTCACTGTTTCCATTGTTTCCCCATCTATTTGCCATGAAGTGATGGGACCAGATGCCATGACCTTTGTTGTTCGAATGTTGAGTTTTAAACCAGCTTTTTCACTCTCCTCTTTCTCTTTCATCAAGAGGCTCTTTAGATCCTCTTCGCTTTTTGCCATAAGGGTGGTGTCATCTGCATATCTGAGGTTATTGATATTTCTCCTGGCATCTTGATTTCAGCTTGTGCTTCATCCAACCTGTCATTTCACATGATGTACTTTGCATATAAGTTAAATAAACAGGGTGACAATATACAGCCTTGATGTACTCGTGTCCCATTTTGAAACCAGTCTGTTGTTCCAAATTTGGTTGTACCTGTTGCTTCTTGACCTTGACTTCCAGGTTTCACAGGAGGCATGAAAGGTGGTCTGATATTCCCAGATCTTTAAGATTTTCCAGTTTGTTGTGATCTACATAGTCAAAGACTTTAGGGAAATCAATGAAGTAAATTTTTTTCTGGAATTCTTTTGCTTTTTCTATGATCCAATGGATGTTAGCAATTTGATCTCTGGTTCCTCTGCCTTTTCTAAATCCAGAATGTACATCTGGACATTCATGGTAAGTTGAGCTGTTAAATCAGGCCTACAACTCTCACTGGATTTAGCAGCTGCTGCTAAGTCGCTTCAGTAGTGTCTGACTCTGTGCGACCCCGTAGACGGCAGCCCACCAGGCTCCCCCATCCCCGGGATTCTCCAGGCAAGAAGACTGAAGTGGGTTGCCATTTCCTTCTCCAATGCATGAAAATGAAAAGTGAAAGTGAAGTCGCTCAGTTGTGTCAGACTCCTAGCAACCCCATGGACTGCAGCCTACCAGGCTCCTCAGTTCATGGGATTTCCCAGGCAAGAGTACTGGAGTGGGTTGCCATTGCCTTCTCTGGGATTTAGCAGCTATCTCTCTCTATTTCCAATTAACTGCAAATGAACTGTGGAAATGCACTGCAGAACTCCAGTACCACATAAGCTTAGAAGAGCATACTAACATTTATTGACCACTTTCAAGTATCAGACTTTATACTGAGTGCTGTATATATATTTAATGCTCAACACCATTTTTGAAGTAATTAGTATTATCACCATTTTCTAGAAGTAACCAAGGCTCCAAAAAATGAACATACAACTAAGTGTGAAAAGCAGGTTTAGCTACTAGTTTATTATGCCTCTTGAATCCAAGCTTGTCCCTTACTTCTTGCAGAGGAAGATTTGAGTGTCAGTCAAAAAGGGGATAATGGAGCAGATAGTTAGAGAAGGTAGAGACCTATAAGAAAGCAAGGATAAACTTCCTGAGAAGCTGTATTAGTCATTGGAATTAACAGGTATGAGCAAGCAGCTTTCTCTTTAGAAAAATATTAAAATTAAATTAAAAAGGTGATCCATGGTCAAATACTGATTATCTGCAGAATGTTTTTCACACGCCCTTTTCCCATACACTGGACCCTATACAATCCCAGACCCTCAGTAAAAGAAGCATCCCTCCAATTATTCCAGTCCTCTTAAAGAGATTTGCTTAGGAAATTTTACATTAAAGAGAAATCAATGAGAGATGTAATTCTAGAAATGAGGCAAAGATATCAACTTCATTTTTAGAATATCAGCAGCAAGATCTCAAGAACAAAAGAAAGTTAAAAAGAACTCATCAGAACCACAACCACATAAGAGAAACATTTATTTTTATTACATAGAATTGAGACCAAGAAGATTGGCAAGGAGGAGACAGTCACAACTGAGCACACAAAGCTGGAGTGGCTTTGCAGGTCAGGAAGAAGAGTGAGTCATGGAGAAGACATATTCATCCAGTTTAGTGCTATATAACCAATTTCTACCTTGTGAACTTTGAGCTTAGCTACCTCGATCTCTACTAATCAGAATACTGATCCCGAGGTCCAGGGTAGAACACTTGGCTCTGACTTGCTGTATTTAGGGAACTGCCTAGCATGTTGGGAAGAACCTGTTATGGGAAAAAATGAAACCATGAACCCAGGAATACCCTCTTTTCTCTTCTCAGTTTCTGCCAGCTACTGAATAGATGGCTCCTGCTCAATAATTTTGGCAAGATATGAAGGTTATTTTATTGAGCAGATATTAGTCAATATCACTCTGAAAAAAAGATTTTGATAATAATTTTTTTAAGAGTTGAAGATGATACCAGCAAGAATGGTATATGTCTCTTGGGTTTCTATTAATAAATTTCCTTTGAAAATTTAGCTTTATATAGCCAATGTATTTTTTTGCAATCATTTTCTTCTTATTCATTCATTTAACATGTTTGTTTTTGGTGTTAATGTTGTTGTTCAGTCACTAAGTCATGTCAGACTCTTTGTGACCCCATGGACTGCAGCTGATGGCCTAGTGTGTGCTATGGACGCACCAGGGTACAATGTGTACTTCACTTGTATAATCCGCCTTTTGACACATGCCACGCCTTTGATCAAAGAAGAGGACATAAAAACAAAGTCATCATGACATTCCATAGCAAATTTGGAATCAAGACTCCATTTACAACTTCAGGATCCCTGGAGAACAACTAAGGGGCACCAGGCCCTCTGAGGTTTTACTTTAAGGTCCAGCGAATTCGCCTTGGACAGGAAGGTCTGCTACCACTTTCCTGTCCAGTAATACACTTTACAAGGCCAATATGAGATCTACCATAAGGCAGATGCTAGTTATAAGGCATTAAGTAAGCAAATAGTGCCCCGAGCTACTAGAGAAGAAAAATCCCACTAAAGATGAAAAGGCTTATGATTTTCAAGGTCAAATCAAGCAGGTTTTACCTGTTAAACCCATCAGAACCATACTAGGAATGTCAATGATGGTTTTTATAGTTTTTGGAAACACTTTGGTCTCTGGATTGTAATTAGCAATAAATAAAAGCAAGATATCAAACCACCCGCCTTGTTACTTGGAAGGCTAAATGTAGATGTCTTCAATATACTTTATATGTTCTTAATATTTGAGGAGAACTTTTTGAATCTGTGCATTTTATTTTTCCAATCTTATTTTACAAATTCATATTCTATAAATAATAGAGTAGTAGACAGAGAAACTTAAAGCACTTTGCCATTTGGTAATTAAATGAAGGGCAGAAGATTTCAAAAAGTACGTGTACCCAAACCCACAACAAACTAAAACTATGAACTCAATTTCTAATGTATCCGGTGGTCAGAGACTTTGTACTGCTGCCAGAATTGCCAAATAATTTGAATAAAGTTGGGTTTGAACAAGGACCTTGGGGAGCACACAGTTTAATATATAGAGAGAAATAACTGGGTAATCACACTAATATAAATGACAGTATGCATTTAAAAGAGTACAGGATGATTTGAAGGCATAAAACAATGGGATAGTTTAGAATGTGGAACCAGGTCTCTCTCAGAAAGTACCTTTCCACTGAGACCTGAAAGTTAACTGGGAACAGCAGACAACGGTATGTTTACAGGGGTGGTAAGAAAGCTTTCCAGCATGCACAGAATCCCTGAGTCAAGAGATGGCATGGGACATTGAGAATGTAAGAGAGCTGGGGTAACTGGGACACAGAAAATAAGCAGATGGGTGTAAGAGAAAACTGAAATGGGAGCAGGAGCCTCTTATAAAATCCTGTAGACAAACAGTATATTTCCAAAATCTTAGTCATGAGGTTCTAGCTTCGTGATTTTTTTTTCTTATTGAGGTATAACAAATATATAGTATTATATTAGTTTGAAGCGTACACTATATCAAGAACTCACACAATTCAATATATATATTTAAAAAAAAGGTTTTCAAACATGGGGTTCGAAAACAAGTAATAACATTTATCTGATGGCAGCAAGGTCAGGGGGAGGGGCTAGGAAGGTAAAGATGAGACTGGGAAACAAGGTTACCATCCTTCCAGGGCTCCCCTCCATTCAGGGCTTACTGACCCCTAACTTCAGTTCTTAAAAGAAAGTTTAGGGTATATTTTAAAAGGGTATATTTTAAATAAGGGAGTACATTTTCTCATAGCCCTAAAACAAAACTTAACAAAATAAAAATCACAGAAACCCACATTGAAATCTAAATTTAAACTCCCAGTGCAGAGAGAAAGAGCCTATGAGCTATGGCTTTTGACTCTGCAGACCTATTCCTGGTTTCATCATTAACATGGTGAATATCCTTGCTTTGAGATTTTTAGTACAATTTTAATACACTTTAATTGTCATTTCTGTGGCATGATTGTCTTATTAAAATATAATTTTCTAAGAGTTAAATTTATTTACTTAATTAGAGGTCTATTCTCTCAATATGCACATTCTCAAAATTCAACTCACATTTGTGAATGGGGGCGGGGTGTAATAGACCCTTTAGCATAATAACATCTAATTACAGGATTGCATTAGAGCAGTCAGTACCTGTAATCACATAATATTTGATCTAGCACCAAGAAACCCTGTGCTGATCTCTCAAAACTAAAGACCTTAAAGCATGAATGTCAAGACAGACCATAGTTGCCTTTGCCCCATTTGTAGGATCTTTGCTTTCAAAAGGAAGAAAAAAAAAAAGAGGTTTGAAGGTCCTGATACCATTATTTTGATTAGCGATAAATTATAAAGAGTCCCAGAAACAGCAATAATTATAACAGTAATGACAAAAATATACAATGTTAGAGGGTTTTATTGGTTTCCAAATGTTTTTCATATAAACTTTGTCCTTTGACCTTCACAATGACAAAAGCAGGGCAGGAATTATTAGTCCTACTTTATGAATAGAGAAATTAAGGTAAAAAATGTTCACATTTGGTATAATATCTGGGAATGTGCAGAAGGAATCAAAAGACAAATCTGAGAAGGGTGCTTTTCCTCGTATTTCCTGTGAGAAAAAACTTTAAGATTTTGGGAAGCCACTAAAGCTCTCTAGCCTCAATTTCTTCATCTGTAAGATGGTCTAGATTATAGGATATGAGGATAGAAGGAGAGAATAAGTCATTAGGTTTTGCTGCAGGTAGGAATTAGCAGGGGTAAAACAGGGCCTGAGCCTCCCACAGACATTTGTACACAAGACTAAGACTGTCACCAGTCCCAGATTCGGGAGGCTGAAAACTCTGTTCCACTTACACCCTTTATGAATGCATCAGGAAGAAGGCAGCATGGCAGAGCACTGCCATGGTTTGATATTGATATAGACATCAGATTCAAACCAAACCCAATTCTAAGACATCTCAGTTCTGCTACTTAGGAGTCATTGACATTGGTATTTTATCCTCTGTTTCCTTATTTAAAAATTAGGCATAATAATGCATCTCTGCCAGGATTATGATTAAGAAAAAATAAGATAATATGTGCAGTATCTATTACAATGGATGATAAACTTTTCTGCAAAGGGCCAGAGCAGATCAGTTCAGTTCAGTTGCTCAGTCATGTCCAACTCCTTGCGACCCCATGGACTGCAGCACGCCAGGCCTCCCTGTCCATCACCAACTTCCAGAGTATACTCAGATTCATGTCCATTGAGCCGGTGATGACATCCAACCATCTTATCCTCTGTCATTCCCTTCTCCCGCTTTCAATCATTCCCAGCATCAGGGTATTTTCCAATGAGTCAGCTCTTCACATCAGGTGGCCAAGGGATTGGAGTTTCAGCTTCAGCATCAGTCCCTCCAATGAATATTCAGGACTGATTTTCTTTAGGATGGATTGGTTGGATCTCCTTGCAGCCCAAAGGACTCTCAAGAGTCTTCCCAACACCACAGTTCAAAAGCATCAATTCTTCGGTGCTCAGCTTTCTTTATGGTCCAACTCTCACATCAATACATGACTACTGGAAAAACCATAGCCTTAACAAGACGGACCTTTGTTGGCAAAGTAATGTCTCTGCTTTTTAATATGCTGTCTAAGTTGGTCATAACTTTTCTTCCAAGGAGTAAGTGTCTTTTAATTTCATGGCTGCAGTCACCATCTGCAGTGATTTTAGAGCCCAGAAAAATAAAGTCTGACACTGTTTCCACTGTTTCCCCATCTATTTGCCATGAAGTGATGGGACCAGATGCCATGATCTTTGTTTTCTGAAATTTGAGCTTTAAGCCAACTTTTTCACTCTCCTCTTTCACTTTTATCAAAAGACTCTTTAGTTCTTCTTCACTTTCTGCCATAAGGGTGGTGTCATCTGCATATCTGAGGTTATTGATAGCAGAAGCAAAAACCAAGTACACTATATTGGAACTTATTTAACAAGAGCAAAAGATTTCTACAGAAATTTTTATTGAAGAATAAAACATAATAATAATAAACTGAAGTTTTTTTGTAAAACATGTTTAGTAATGAATAGACTAGAATTTGCTGGGGGGAATCATATTTCTCTAATTTCAGGTGCAATGCCAGTGTTGCCTATCATCAAATCAATTGCAAATGTTCATCCATAAAAATCATTTTTTATTCAAGAGCTATATAAAATCAAATAAGATGGACTTGACCTGCTGAAAGTGTATGAAAGTTCTATTATTCTACAATTTCACTAACATTTATTAATTTAAGTCTTTTTTATTCTGGTGAGTGTGTGAAGCTGCTGCTGTTTCAATCACTTCTGTAACAAGACTCAAAGAAAACTTTCCCTTAACATAGAGTTAAAAGCTGAAGAAAATTCAACAAAGAACTCGGGTACTTCTGAGAGGAGAAAAAATTGCCTGTAAATATTTTAAAGTTTTTGCTTTATTTTTTCTTAAAAGGAATATTTTACTATAAGATAAATATTTAAGAGTTTAATTATCATGACTAGTAATGACTTTAAGAATAACCATAAAATAATCTATAAGAATTCAGAATTCTATTACTTTATCTGTTCATGCCAACAACCCAAGAGCCAGGAGATATGGGTTTCAGAATGGCTCTGCCACTAAACAGCAGTTGTTCTTAAATAAGTCATTTTTCTTCTTGGCTTTGATTCAATAATATATCAAATAGCAATGATAGTCACCTTGCAATCTCATATAGTTCTTTATTCAATCAACAAATATTTTCTGAATACCTATTATGTATAGGCTCTGGGGATACAGGGGTGAGCAAATGCAGACAATGCCTCCACCCTTACGGAGGCAGTATATACCCTTATACTGTAAAGATGATTCAAAGTTACATAAATAAACATAAAATGGAAAATTAAGTTGTGAGCATCAAAATCACAGAATTATAACTTTAGAATTAAGAGAGATCTTAGGGATTGTCTAATATAATTTTTCCAATCTCTTCTACAAAGATACACAAAATATTAAAGGATGTTTTCTGAAAAGTTAGAAGTTCCAGATAAATGAGAAGTGATAATGTTAGTGTTATGAAATTTCAGAAGGATAACTAGATATATTTCAGCTCCAACATTTACAATTAGAAACTAAGCGTAAGTTGGGCTTACCATCTTTGACCTCTAGTGTGGTTCACAGAAGAAAAATTAATAGTGATATCTCTTTAACCACAGCAAAGTAGGCTCTTTTTGTGAAGGTCATAGGATAAGGGCTTTTAAGTAGAGGGCTAGAAGTTCAGAAGAAAAATACACTTTATCTTATCCTTAAAACAACTTTGCGATGTAAGCTAACCAAGGATCCTTCATGTGTGTTCACTCACTCAGTCATATCCAACTCTTTGTGATCCCATGGACTATAGCCCACCAGGCTCCTCGGTCCACAGGATTCTCCAGGCAAGAATACCGGAGTGGGTTGCCATTTCCTCCTGCAGGGGATCTTCCTAACTCAGGGATCAAACCCGTGTCTCTTGCATCTCTTGCATTGGCAGGCAGATTCTTTACCACTGCCCCATCTGGGAGGAACCAAGAATAACCATCCCCATTTTATAAATGGGAAAAGAAAAGCCTAAAGAAGATAAATGACTTGTTCAGTATCATACAAACAGCAATCCCACCACAACCTCTGCCATGTGGCATAACTGGAAAATGAAACCATGTCTTCAAAGTTTAAGACTAGTACACTTTCTAGTAGAAAACTGAATATACCATAATACCCCAGAAAGATGATTTCTCTTCCTATATCAAAATTAATTATGCTTTGCTTTTACTATTATTTCTGAAATTTATGTATTGAGATGGCCCCTGAATCAAGTGTCAGTGAACTCTACTGGAAGAGCCTTTCCCTAGGGTTCAAATAATCTGCTCCTTTAGTTCAATGATCGAGTTTCTAATCTCTTACTATTTGGTATTTAAATCTTCTTCTATGTACCAACATGGATTAAATCTAAAGGGAAATGATATTATTCTTTCATGTGAACCAGCTCTTCATATTAAGGTGTAATATAATGATTACTCTTTAATCATTAAAAAGTAATGATTTAAGTATTATGTGGAGGAAGAAAAAAAAGAAGATAGGTTCTAACTTTTTAGCTACAAAATAATGGACTAACTCCATCTAGGGATGCATGTTTGCATCAGACAGGTCAGAGCTAGTATCTTGATTTTTGTCACTGTGTGAATTTAAACAACTTACCGTACCCTTCTAAACTTTAGCTTCTTTATCTCTAAAAATGGGGATGCAGTGATAGTGTTAGTCGCTCAGTCATGTCTGACTCTTTGCAACTCTATGGACTGTAGCCCTCCTGGCTTCTCTCTCCATGGAATTATTCAGGCAAGAATACTGGGGTGGGTAGCCATTCCCTTCTCCAGTCATTTCCTTCCTGACCTAGGGATCGAACTCAGGTCCCCCACATTGCAGGTGGAATCTTTACCATCTGAACCACCAGGGAAGCCCCAAAAGGGGATAATAACACCTATGTCAGAGGATTCAGCAAAACATAAGTAAATTTCTAGTACACAGCAGGTCTTCACCAAATTGTAGCCATTAGATCAACAGGAAAATATATATGGGTCTACTTAAGATAGTCACAGTGGTAAATTCTTTCTCTTTCACTTAAATTAAAGAGCATTAATAAATATCTTCATTTTGATAGTATTTTACAACTCTTCTTATCTATTCTCTTATTTGATTTTCACAACAATACTTTAAAGACTGTATTATTATTCCCATTTGACAATTTAAAAAGCTGAGGGCTCAGGGAAGGTTGAAGACTTTGCCAAGATCACCGTATTTGTCAGGAAAGAACAGGCTAATTAATACTAAAAAAAGGGAAGTTGAAAGTGAAGTTGTTCAGTCGGGTCTGACTCTTTGCGACCCCATGGGCTGTAGCCTACCATGCTCCTCCAACCATGGGATTTTCCAGGCAAGAGTACTGGAGTGGGTTGCCATTTCCTTCTCCAGAGGATCTTCCTGACCCAGGGATCAAACCTGGGTCTCCAGCATTGTAGGCAGACGCTTTACCATCTGAGCCACCAGGGAAATCCTAAATACTAAAAAAACAACACCCCAATTATCAGTGTCCTAACATAGAAACATTAGTTCTTGCCCTATAAAATTAATTGTAGGTCTCAGGGCACCTAGTGGGTAACTCCTGTGTTACCAAAGGGGAGGAAAGAGCTGAAAGGTCATGCAGGAGATTTTCGCTTTCTCTGCCTGGATGTAACACATGTCACCTCCCCCATCCCCATCCACTGAGCAGAACTAGTCTTATAATTCCATCAACTGCAAGAGAGTTGGGTAATATTGTCTTCCAAGGTCCCAGAAAGGAGAGAAGAACCAGATTCAAGAGCACTGAAAAAGTCTACTACAAAAGTCACAATGATAGGAAATAGTGAAGCTGGTGTTTGAACTCAATATTTCTACTCTCTATTTTCAGTACCACTTTCCTCTCTACCAAAGTTTTTCACATTGTGAGAGAAGTCTGTTATTTCACAAAGAGACAAAAGTAAAAGAAAAATAAACGTTTAAAGTTGTTGTGGTTTACTCTATACTTCTCCACACTGCTTTTTAAGTAGTGATCAATTCTGTTTCCCTGTTCTGGTCAGTTTGGATTAGAAAGTCAACACCCTGCTACTGAGATACATTGGTGATAGCTTTGAAGAAAACAGGCAGCTCACACAAAGTATGACATACCTTCAGTAAAACAAAGCAACAGAAATTAAGGTAGTTTCAGAGCTTGTATATCTACTAATTAACTGTGTATATATTCCATTTTTACAACTTTTCCTGTGTTTACAGCAAGAACTGTCTCAGAAACATTTGCTTTGTTAAAGGTATATCAATTCAAGTTTCTTTGTTATGCTTGATTGACTTTTTCTTCTTAATGTTTAAGTGTCACTATAAATGCCTGTTTCAATTACATTTCAACTATTCCTGCCATCTTGTGTCAGTTGTCTACTTGACTGATACATTCATCATAACAAACATACTTTGAGCACTTATCACATACTGTGGAGGGCCTAAGCAGAGTTGTTACATAGTTAATTCAGGATGCGTCTTACAGGAAGACTTTCTGTTATGGGCTAAGGGCTGGCCTAACAAAAAGGGTATGTTTTTTCTGACTCACATAAAGTATTATTAGGAACTAATTGATGCTGGGATACTGAAATGGATGACAGCTTCTTTATCTCCAAGAATCTCAAAATCTAATGGGGAAGATATACAAATAAACATGGAATTATACTACAAGGTCAGAAATGTTATGATAAAGAAAAGTCCCAAGGTGCTATGAGAACACAGAAGAGGAGCTACTAACTTAGCTTAGAAATCAAGGGAAGTTCTTTAAAGAAAGTGGTGATTAAAATGAGCTCTCAAATGAGCAAGTGTTAAAGAAATGTTTTCAGGTAAAGATGGGAAGTGGTACCTCCCACAGAAAGGGAACAATTTTGAAGAAAGAACAGAAGAAAGAAATATTTCATGTGAGAGAAAACTACAAGCACTGCTGTTGGAAAGACTGAGTTTAGGACCTAGGCAACGACGTGAGAGGGGAAAGAAAGAAATCAGTCACAGGTATTGAAGGTACTGTCAAACTAAGGAGCTTATTTTATTATATAAGGTAAGAAATGGGAGTCTTTAAAGGAGGTAAGGCCTAAAGGGATATGTGATTAGATTTGCATTTCATGAAGATCCTTCTGACATGGGGATGAAGAAGTGCTACGTCTAGGACTTTCATATAACACCATTAAAGGTATTTCAAAGAATAATTTGCTAAGTAATCCAATCTGGATCTTCAAAGAGGAGACAGAAAAAATAATAGCCTTAGAAATGTACATATGATTCTCACTCTGCTAGGCACAGATGCCAAGTAGACAGCCAGTTCTATCAGTGATGCAGATCTCTTGTCTGGATGACTTTATAAAGCTCAAGCTTGTTTCATATAATAAAAGTGATAATCGAAACATAAATTTTAATATAATAGGCCATATTTCAACAGATTCCAGTTACATTACTCCTGCACAAGGCATTATTTATTACAATGAATGTACACCTAATCTTGATGTTGTGAAGGTGACCCAGGCATGCTGGTGGGGAAGGGAACTGAGCTAGTGAAAGCATTTTCACATTATCTCAAGGGTGTATTACAAGCTCGGCTCTGCATGAAGGGCATTGTGAACTGTGAAGAAACACTAGGCTAAATCGAGGATAGTAAGAGCATTGATCTAATATACCAGTGCCAAAACCCAAATTCCACTCTCAAAGGAAAACATACCCAAAGAGGGGAAAATAATATTAATTCTAAAACTCTTTAGAGGTTGAGGCAAAATATATATAATCAGGAAATGGACATCCCTCCAAGCAATAGTAACATAGCCACAACACATGCTACTTAAAAGCTGAATTTTCAGTCAACACCAAAATGTCTCACTCTTTTCTTCCTCATGCAGGTTTTTGCAGAAAGGATCAAGAGCTCAGTGACAGAATGGCAGTCAAAGAAAAATGAGAGTCATTCCTTCTATACATATTTATAAAAAAGAAAAGTGAAAGTGTTAGTCACTTAGTCATGTCCAGCTCTGCTACCCCATGGACTGTAGCCCACTGGACTTCTCTGTCTGTGGATTCCTCGAGGCAAGAACACTGGAGTGGGTAGCCATTCCCTTCTCAAGGGGATCTTCCCAACCCAGGGATTGAACCTGAGTCTCCTGCATTGCAGGAGGATTCTTTACTGTCTGAGACCACAGCAAAGCCCATATTTATAAAGTTCCCTTTATAAGGCTTTCTTGGTGGCTCAAAGGATAAAGCATCTGCCCGCAATGCGGGAGACCAGGATTCGATCCCTGGGTCAGGAAGCTCTCCTTGAGAAGGAAATGGCAACCCACTCCAGTATTCTTGCCTGGAGAATCCCATGGACTGAGGAGCCTGGTAGGCTACAGTTCACGGGGTCGCAAAGAGTCGGACATGAATGAGCAACTTCACTTTCACTTGCACTTTCTTTCACTTTCTTATAAGCCAGGCACTGTGCTAGGAGCTTTCTCAAGTATTGTCTCATTTAATAGAATAAAGTATTACTACCCCCTATTTTGCAGATAAAGAAACTGAGGCAAGTAGAGCTTGAGACTTGACAGAAAGCCCACATTCAGTTTCTCCTTAAGCACAAACTATTCCTTTATAAAAAGTGACACTCAGATTAAACAGAGGTAAACAATAAAACAAGCAAAAGGTTAAAAAATGACTTTTTGAAGCATTTAAACAATAAAGATATACAAACTATTTTAAAAGGCAAATATACCATGGAAAGTTGTCATTACCTTTCTTATCAACCTAATGTTAAATCAGACAATTATTTTAATACTTTGTGAACCCTGTTCCTTCCTAAGTGATTTGCCTATTTTGCTTTTCTATACCGAATCATATTATATGTTTATTCATTCATTCATTTCATTTCAGATATCTACCTGGTGCTTATCATAAGCTAAGCTCAGGGCTATAGACAGAAGTACAATGGGACATTCTTTCACTCTCAAGAGACTCATGGTTTGCAAGAGCATCCAGGCAACCAAACAGAAACAGCAAGCAAAATGAGAGGTGCTATGACTTAGGGATGTTCAGAGGGACTGTGTAGCACAGTCAGGTTATATGCATTCAGTCTGGAGGCTGATTCATCTGACAAAAATCCAGGATTTTCCTATCTATAAAAAATTCTGATACCCAGCACATTTTTCAAGCATAATCCAGTTAATCTTTCCATGGGTAGCTTCCCTTCATGACCTATGATTCCATGATCCAAAACTTGCATCATTCATTCAACTAGGATTTAATAAGTAACTACTGTGTGCCACACACTGTGCTAAGTATTGAGGAATAAAGCTAAATAAGACAGAAATGTCCCCTGCCCTCATGAGTTTGTAATCTGACCCCCCAAAATATCTGTGATAGCCTTTGAAAATACTGGTAAGTTGTGTCACTCAGCACGTTAGCAACTTTACTTTTGTACACTCCTGCTGTGTAACTCTGAACAAGTCAGTTTCACTGGTCCATGATTTTCTTATCTGTGAAATAAACATAATATTTGCCTTCTTCATTGCACAGCATTATTATTAAATTTTATGTATTTATTTTTGGCTGTGCTGGATCTTTGTCACTGCGCTGGCTTTTCTCTAGTTGCAGCAAGCAGGGACTACTCTCCAGTTCTGGTGCATGGGCTTCTCATTGCCAAGGTTTCTCTGGTTGCAGAGCACTGGCTCTAGGGCACACAGGCTTCACTAGCTGCAGTGTGCGGCTCAGTAGTTGTGGCTCCTGGGCTCTAGAGCTCAGGCTCAGTAGCACATGGGTCTGGTTGCTCTAAAGCACATGGAATCCTCCAAGACCAGGGATCAACCCATGCCTCCTGCATTGGCAGGTAGATTCTTTACCACCAAGCCACTAGGAAAATGCTCACAGAATTATTTTTAAGATCATATGACACAATGAATGCAAAAGCACCTTGAAAACTAAAAGTAGAACTACCATGTGATCCAGCAATTCCACTCCTAGGAATTGGCTATATTTATAGCATGATGTGGAAGCATCCTAAGTTTCCGTTAACAGATGAAGAAAGAAAGATGTGGTACATACACACAATGGATGACTATTACCCAGTCATAAAAAAGAATGAACTTTTGCCATTTGCAGCAACATATACAGACCTGCAGTATATTATGCTGAAATAAGTCAGACAGAGAAAGATACTCTATGCTATCACTTCCATGTGGAATATAAAAAATAAGACAAATGAATGAATATAACAAAACAGACAGATTTACAGATAAAGAAAACAAACTAGTGGTCACCAGAGGGCAGCAAGAAGGGGAGGAGGGACAAAATAGGAATAGGGGATTAAGAGGAACAAATTACTATGTATAAAATAAACAAACTACAAGGATACATTGTACAGCACAGGGAATATAGCCAATATTTTATAATAACTTTAAATGGAGCAGAATCTATAAAAATATAGTCATTTATTGCACACCTGAAACTAATATTGTAAATCAACTATATTTTAATGAAAAAGAATACTTATAAAGGGATGTGAAGATACAATGAATTTTATTATCCATCCTCATTATTAAGGGAAGTCTTTGATTTAATTAAAAGGATGAATCGCAATATATTTTAAAACAAATGCAATGTGTTACTTTCTAACACTTGCAGCAACTGAAGGTAGTCCAATAAGTTATCAGTTAGTAAAGATAATTTGGAGATTAATTTAATGGCATAGTTACAAAGTATTCATATTGATTTGTGCAAGTAGATGATTTTGAACTGTTCAAAAGCAGTCAGGACTATATATAACCTCTATTACAAAGAGGTTTATGCCATTATTTGCTTTACTAAGGATAAGCCTGCATACAACATGCAAACAATGGCCTAAATTTTTCAATCTTTATATTAATTGAAAGTATACTAATGATCTATTCAAGAAAATCAGAGATACCAAAGGAACATTTCATGCAAAGATGGGCTCGATAAAGGACAGAAATGGTATGGACCTAACAGAAGCAGAAGATATTAAGAAGAGATGGCAAGAATACACAGAAGAAATGTACAAAAAAGATCTTCACGACCCAGATAATCACGATGGTGTGATCACTGATCTAGAGCCAGACATCCTGGAATGTGAAGTCAAGTGGGCCTTAGAAAGCATCACTACGAACAAAGCTAGTGGAGGTGATGGAATTCCAGTTGAGCTATTCCAAATCCTGAAAGATGATGCTGTGAAAGTGCTACACTCAATATGCCAGCACATTTGGAAAACTCAGCAGTGGCCACAGGACTGGAAAAGGTCAGTTTTCATTCCAATCCCAAAGAAAGGCAATGCCAAAGAATGCTCAAACTACCGCACTACTGCACTCATCTCACACGCTAGTAAAGTAATGCTCAAAATTCTCCAAGCCAGGCTTCAGCAATACGTGAACCGTGAACTTCCTGATGTTCAAGCTAGTTTTAGAAAAGGCAGAGGAACCAGAGACCAAATTGCCAACATCTGCTGGATCATGGAAAAAGCAAGAGAGTTCCAGAAAAGCATCTATTTCTGCTTTATTGACTATGCCAAAGCCTTTGACTGTGTGGATCACAATAAACTGTGGAAAATTCTGAAAGAGATGGGAATACCAGACCACCTGATCTGCCTCTTGAGAATTTGTATGCAGGTCAGGAAGCAACAATTAGAACTGGACATGGAACAACAGACTGGTTCCAAATAGGAAAAGGAGTTCGTCAAGGCTGTATATTGTCACCCTGTTTATTTAACTTATATGCAGAGTACATCATGAGAAACGCTGGGCTGGAAGAAACACAAGCTGGAATCAAGATTGCTGGGAGAAATATCAATAACCTCAGATATGCAGATGACACCACCCTTATGGCAGAAAGTGAAGAGGAACTAAAAAGCCTCTTGATGGAAGTGAAAGTGGAGAGTGAAAAAGTTGGCTTAAAGCTCAACATTCAGAAAACGAAGATCATGGCATCTGGTCCAACCACATCATGGGAAATAGATGGGGAAACAGTGGAAACAATGTCAGACTTTATTTTTCTGGGCTCCAAAATCACTACAGATGGTGACTGCAGCCATGAAATTAAAAGACGCTTACTCCTTGGAAGGAAAGTTATGACCAACCTAGATAGCATATTGAAAAGCAGAGACATTCCTTTGCCAACAAAGGCCCATCTAGTCAAGGCTATGGTTTTTCCTGTGGTCATGTATGGATGTGAGAGTTGGACTATGAAGAAGGCTGAGGGCCAAAGAATTGATG
>NW_011494605.1:2683017-2702501 GCF_000754665.1 Bison bison bison
ATGGACGTGAGTCTGAGTGAACTCCAGGAGTTGGTGATAGACAGGGAGGCCTGGCGTGCTGCGATTCATGGGGTCGCAAAGAGTCGGACAGAACTGAGCGACTGATCTGATCTGATCTGATTCTAATGAGTTTCACCAGTTTGAAACTGAAGGATGGCAGTGATATGCCATAGCAAAAAGAAAACAGAATTTATCATCAGAATACCAAACTTGAGTCCTGGTTCTACTATTTGATGTTACACTCATGACTGAGTCTCTTAAATGATACTCAGCTTTTGGATCTTCTAAAAATGGAAAATAAGACAGCCAGACGTGAGGTTAATTGCAAGAATTGAGACTGCACTTATGAAAAAGATATTTTCTTTTAACTTGTAGACCAATTTAAAGATGTTAATTGATATGAATATCATTTTTAGTATATATAATTCTGTTTACAGATTAAATGATATTCAAAGGGTGACTTATCTGAGTTCATTTTTTTATAGGTTGAAAAATTAGAGGCTGTGAAGCATAAGACTAAGAAATAACACAAGAGTTGGAATTAGGAAATGTGAATTCTATTATTGTTTCTACCACCATGGCTCTGAAGCCCTATGCAATCACTTACTATTTTGGTATCTTGGGATTCACAATTTTTTTTTTTTTTTAGCCTTGAATCATTTTCTTTCAAGGGATTCACTTTTGAAAAACTGAAGTAAACCCTCTACAGGATCATTATAAAGGCATCAAAGGCACAATGTGGAAGCACCAACTCTGGCTTCCCCCAAACATTTTGCCATGTCCCCGCCAGATAAACAGTGCTAAGGAATCACCAATCCAAATGAGACTACATGAAGCATCTGAGCTTGGCCGAGACTAAAAATGGGAAATGCAGTGAGGCCTAAAGTGTTGAAAAGCAGCCAGTTTCAGAATTTAGACTGTCTTGCTTGTTTGTTTTCTAATCTAGTCTCTGTGTCTGTTAGTGTGGGACAGTGAGTAGAGGACAGCGGAGGTGGGGCATGAGTGGTATTTAAAAATACATCTTGATATTGATTTCTAACATAATTCCACAATGATAAGAGAACAGACTCTGTATGATTTAAAAACCTTTAGACCATGAAACTTTTGCACCTTGTTTTATGTCCCTGGATATGTTCCAGTGACTCCTAGTTTACAGTCTATGGGACCTTGAATAGAATTTGTTTCCTACTGTTGTGTGAAAATTGAAGAAATCTTAATTATGTTGAATTGGCTCACAGTGCTTTTCAGGTCTACTATAGCCTTCTACTTCTATATATATTCATTCTATTAATTTTTGAGAGCTGCATATTGAAACTCCAACTAAAAACTCTAATTTATCTACTTAAAAACTAATTGTAACGTACAGAGGAACTATACGTAAACTTGTTCTGTATTTCCCAAGTCTTCCTTAAATGTGTTATAATATTTTTATAATTTAAAAAATAAAAATTATAATATTAAAACACACATTGTGGAGCAACTAAGCCCATGTGCCACAATTATTCAACCTTTGCTCTAGAGCATGGGAGCTGCAGCTACCGAAGCCCACACACTTAGAGCCCGAGCTCCAAAACAAGAGAAGCCACCTCAGTGGGAAGCTCGCATACGACAACTAGAGCGTGGACTCCTGCTCACCCCAGCCAGAGAAAAGCCCCTGCAGCAGCCAAGACCCAGCACAGCCAGAAATAATGAATAAATAAAAGTATGTAAAAAGAGAAAATTTGGCAGTCATCCAGCTAATTTGGAGTGAAAACCAGCTAAATATGACCATGTCAGAAATCAAACTGAGAAATTCAGATCTCAAAGGAAGTTTCTTATTTTTCTGAGTGCTTATACTCTTGAGCACAGCTAATTCTCCAAAGAAATCATGTACTCAGAATGTGGCCATGACCTTAGTAGTATCTGTTGGTGTTTGCAAATATTTTAAGAAGATGGTGATTCTGAAATAGTTCAAAATGAACATGTATTTTTAGCTTTCTTTTTTTGTTTGTTTGTTTTTATTTTTTTTAATTTTATTTTATTTTTTAACTTTACAATATTGTATTGGTTTTGCCATATATCAAAATTCTCTGCAAGAATTCAGTGGTAAAATAAATTTGAATCCCTGACCTGCAAAAAAAAAAAAAGTAAAATAAAATAAAAATACATTGTGAGTGTGTTGTGGACATATAAAGTCCTGCACAGCCTCTAAGAACTGAGCAAAGCATAATCTGTGACTTCTTTGGCAAAGTTAGGCCAATGATGGGATAAAGTTGGCCTGTTTTATCTATTGATGTCTCATTTTTTATTCTAGAGACTTCTGGGAGACCTTGACAACCTTCTCATTGCTCCTATCTGGTAATATCTGACTCCTTCCTCTGGTTAAGGCTGTTTTATCCACTAGGTGCTAAACTCAGAGTCCCCAGAGTCTAAGGGATTTCAAGAGTCAATGAAAAATTTTTGAAACCTGAAAAAAATATATATTGTCTCAAAAATGAAACAAAACTAATGTTTAAAACTAAAACTAATAAGTATGAATTAAATAGCTATAAATTCAACAACTAGCCAATGTTTTTAGAGATAAATATTAATTTTGTTTAATTTGAGCATTCTAAGCACTTACCTATCAAGTACTATACTCAGTCATGACTTAAGACTTTGGGTTTCTAAACCCTTATGCCATTTACCACTACTGACCTGGCTGCCTGATCTGACACCACATCTAGGGACCCAAACAAATCCCGATTTCCAAACATACATGGCAATTCTCTCCCTTTCAGTCAATTCTTGTTGCAAATTACATGGAATGCCACCTCTTAGTTTAGAATCTAGAAGTTCAGTACTCACTGAAAAGTATTCACTTTATACATTAAATTTATTTGTAAGTCCCATCAAGGAAAATTTGGTGCACTCTATCATAGAACTACCAATAACCTCTAAAATTTGATCACACTTCTGTTATTCCTTTACCATATTGAATTAGATTTTCTGTCTACTGTAATTATCTATTCATCCTATTTTTAGCATTAATCAGTTACAAGTTTATTAAGCTCTCTAAACCTTAGTTTTCTCATCAGTGAGATGAGGGTAATAAATGAAGTGATACATAAAAAATTCTCAGAACAATGTCTGGCACATAGGAAATGCTTGATAAATGTCTTTCTGTTTTCATAAATTTTAAATATATTTATCATAACATATCCTAGAACAATGGCTTTCAAACTTTAATGTTTATAAGAATTAACTGGACAGCTTATTAAAACAGTGTCCTGAATCACCAGAAATTCTGAATCATTAGGTGGGAGTCAGCTCTGTGAATCTGCAGTCTTTGCAACTGACAGGTGATGCCAGTGCTGCTCTGAGAACCACATTTTGAGGACCATTTCCCGAAACTTGTTTGAAATGTATAGAGAGCAGGGAGTGTTTATTTTCATCTCTGTAACTACATTCCCTAAAACTGAGCAGTGCACAAAACAGAACCTAACTAACACAGAGAAGATATTCAATTACTGTTTGCTAAACAAAAAAGGCGATGCATCATCTATGCCATCAGAGAGTTCTTAAAATATGTAGATAGAAAGACAACTAACTACAATACAACCATGTTGGTTACTGAGAGGAGGGCCTATGAAAATAAAGGACCTGAACCATTAAGAACCTTCTTTGGTATTCAGAATTCTCTCTCTTCATCCAGTAGCACAGATATTAGTCAGCTATTCTCATAAGCTCTGACTCCTATGTGAACAACTGTAGCTACCATATCACCTTAAGTGACTGACTGACATGTTGATCCTAATTCCCAAATGATTCTTCCCCACTCCAATCCTCTGCCTCATTGAGTCAACTTCCAGCCAATTTCCAATCTTAGCTTAATGGTCACCTCCTCAGAGACACCATCCTGTGTCACCAAAACAAGCATTAATCTATCAGAACTTAACATAGCACTTACGCTTTCCCTTTTACCAATTTGCTACACCTATTTATTTCTGTGAATATTTGATTAATGTCTACATTTTCTACCAGTCTATAAGCTCTGTAATAACTAGTGGTTCAGTTCAGTTGCTCACTCGTGTCCAACTCTTTGCAACCCCACGGACTGCAGCACACCAGGCCTCCCTGTCCATCACCAACTTCCATAGCTTGCTCAAACTCATGTCCATTGAGTTGGTGATGCCATCTAACCCTCTCAGCCTCTGTCTTCCCCTTCTCCTCCTGCCTTCAATCTTTCCCAGCATCAGGGGCATTTCCAATGAGTCAGTTCTTCACATCAGGTGGCCAAAGTGTTGGAGTTTCAGTTTCAGCAACAGTCCTTCCAATGAATATTCAGGACTGATATCCTTTAGGATTGACGGGTTTGATCTCCTTGCACTCCAAGGGACTCTTAAGAGTCTTCTCCAACACCACAATTCAAAAATATCAATTCTTCAGAGCTCAGCTTTCTTTATGGTCCAACTCTCACATCATGTATGACTACTGGAAAAAACATAGCTTTGACTATGTGGACCTTTCTTGGCAAAGTAATGTCTCTACTTTTAAATATGCTGTCTAGGTTGGTCCTAGCTTTTCTTCCAAGGAGCAAGCATCTTTTAATTTCATGGCTGCAATCACCATCTGCAGTGATTTTGGAGCCCCAAAAAATAAAGTCTGCCACTATCTCCACTGTTTCTCCATCTATTTGCCATTAAGTGATGGGGCTGGATGCCATGATCTTAGTTTTCTGAATGTTGAGCTTTAAGCCAACTTTTTTACTCTCCTCTTTCACCTTCATTAAAAGGCTCTTTTGTTCCTCTTTGTTTTCTGCCATAAGGTGATGCCACTGCATATCTGAGGTTATTGGTATTTCTTCTGGCAATCTTGATTCCAGCTTGTGCTTCTTCCAGCCCAGAATTTTGCATGGTGTACCCTGCATAGAAGTCAAATGAGCAGGGTGACAATATACAGCCTTGACGTACTCCTTTTCCTATTTGGAACCAGTCTGTCATTCCATGTCTGGTTCTAAATGCCATTTCTTTACCTGCATACAGATTTCTCAGGAGGCAAGTAAGGTGGTCTGGGATTCCCATCTCTTGAAGAATTTTCCACAGGTTGTTGTGATCCACACATTCAAAGGCTTTGGCGTAGTCAAGAAAGCAAAAGTAGATGTTTTTCTGGAACTCTCCCGCTTCTTTATGATCCAACAGATGTTGGCAATTTGATCTCTGGTTCCTTTGCCTTTTCTAAATCCAGCTTGAACATCTGGAAGCTCAGCGTTCATGTACTGTTGAAGCCTTGCTTGGAGAATTTTGAGCATTGTTTGCTAGCATGTGAGATGAGTGCAATTATGTGGTAGTTGAGCATTCTTTGGCATTGACTTTCTTTGGGGTTGGAATGAAAACTGACCTTTTCCAGTCCTGTGGCCACTGCTGAGTTTTCCAAATTTGCTGACATATTGAGTGCAGCACTTTCACAGCATCATTTTTAGGACTTGAAATAGCTCAGCTGGAATTCCATCACCTCCAGTGGCTTTGTTCGCAGTGATGGTTCCTAAGACCCACTTGACTTTGCACTCCAGGATGTCTGGCTCTAGGTGAGTGATCACACCATCATGGTTATCCTGGTCATGAAGATCTTTTTTGTACAGTTCTTTGTGTATTCTTGCCATCTTTTCTTAATGTCTTCTGCTCTTCTGCTTCTCTTAGGTCCATACAGTTTCTGTTCTTTATTATGCCCATCTTTGCATTAAATGTTCCCTTGGTATCTCTAATTTTCTTGAAGAGATCTCTAGTCTTTCCCATTTTATTGTTTTCCTCTTTTGTTGCATTGATCACTGAAGAAGGCTTTTTTATATCTCCTTGCTATTCTTTGTAATTCTGCATTCAGGTGGGTATATCTTTCCTTTTATCCCTTGCCTTTAGCTTCTCTTCTTTTTTCAGCTATTTCTAAGGCCTCCTCAGGCAACCATTTTGCCTTTGTGCATGTCTTAGTTTTGCTGAACTTCATATTCCCAGTCTAGCCCAGTCCCCACTTCATGATAAAATCTCAATCAATATCTCTTGAATAAATAATAAATCTTTTTCATGATTCTTGACTTTTATTTCAAGTCTTTAGGAGCATCATTCAGTTACAAAAAAAAAAAAAAAAACCCTTTCACCCAGTTCCTGATCATTTCTTTCCCTAGAAGTAGACCATGATTTTGACATTTTTCTGGTTACTAGCTGGCATCTCTCCCCTGCATCAGTCCAGAAGAAGCGCCTTTCACCATGCAGATGAAAGGTTGTTGTTGAATCACGTGAAACACCAGGATTCTTGGCCCCCGGAGGAGAAGAATTCAATCCGGGGCCAGAGACGAGGCTTGATCACTCAGAGCTTTTGTGTAATAAAGTTTTATTTAAGTATAAAGGAGATAGAGAAAGCTTCTGACATAGGCATCAGAAGGGGGCAGAAAGAGTACCCCCTTGCTAGTGTTAGCAATAAAGTTATATACTCTCCAATGAATCCAAAGAATGTCTGGAGGTTGTAAAGACCTCACCAGACCTACTCCCATAATTTACATTTTAAGATAACAGAATCAGCCAGAAGGTTTAATCCAAAGACTGTCCTTAATCCAGAGACTGTCCTCAGGCAGGATACATTATTGTTATATAATCCTAAGGAATGTAGAGAAAGAAAAAAAAGTTTGTCCTTTCTTCCTCCTTGAGAATTCCAGACCCCTCTCTCCTTGGGGACCCCTAGACTCCTATCAACCTGCCTAGGAAATGACTCTCTCACAGAAGCACATTGTTGGCACGGGCCAGATGCCAGTAACTACTAACACCTAGACAATACTCACTTTTGAAGCACTCCTACTACTAGTTCCAGCCCAACCCATTTCTTTACATCTTTGTACCTCCCTCAGCACCACAGGCAACTGGCAACAGATGAAGGGGATGCTTCTGTGAGTGTCTGCCATTCACAGTCTCAGATCTGAGCCACTCATCCCCCTTTTCAACACTTCTCATTTCTTCCTTGTCTCAAAGTACTTGCTATGATGTTGATAAGGGTGGCAATAAAGAGACTAATTCTGCTGACTGTTTTTCAATGGGTGAATTAAAGCCATCATCTGACCCTCTGGAATTCACTCAACAGTCTAGTTTACTGGCCATTTTCCATGTTATAAGGATACATTCAGTATCCTCTCTCCTTCCAGATGCTTAACACTCTCCACTACCCTGCTTCTCCTCCATCACAGCATCAGTTAGCAGTGTGTCCAGGCAGTAACTCTTTGCTTGATCTGTGTGACCCAGGAGCAGGTGCTTCTTTGTTTGACAAAGAACAAAAACAAGCAGTTTGCTAGAGTGGAAGGAACACTGTGGGCTCACACCAAGTCACCTGCTCACCATAAGAGGCAATAAATTCCGCTGCAGCTTTTCCTTCCTCTTCCTTGCCAGTTACAGGTCAGTCAGCTGGTATCAGGGCAAGCCAGCTAAGTCAGCAAGAACTGTCCATGCTGGCTTAATTCTGCTGAGTCAGGTACACTCTAGCACAAAAGACACTTTGCTTTGTGCTCTTTATACAAAAGCAGAATCCTCAAATTAGACTAAATACAGGTTAGACATAACACACAACTGGAAGGGGAAAAGAAATCACTCATTCTAATAATCTCTTTATTTTATAGATGAGGAATCCAAGGCCCAAAGGAGAAAAGGGACTTGGTTTGATTCACATAATAATACAGGATCAGGTCTCCTCAGCTTCTTTGCAAGTGTTTCTTCTTTCCACTCTGATGCTGCTGCTGCAGCAGCACTCTACCAAACTGCTAATGTTTGTCCTCTGCCCAACAAAGGAGTGCTTGCCCCTTGGAAATGTTCAGCACAGAGAAGCAAGTAGGGTACATTGCAGAGGTAGGACGGGGTTCATAAGGAGTCAAGTACGGATTTTTACTGCAAAAATCAACGCTGATCATCTGAAATTCCTCAAGTAAACTTAATCTTTGGAGTACTCAGGCTTTTCTCATCATTAGGAATGCCCCATTAACCCTTGACATGCTGAATTCATCTATATTTCACAGTGATAACTGATGAATATCATCCATAAAGTAGGTAGTGTAGTGAAAGGGATAAATATATTATTGAGAGGCAATTAAGATTATCAAGAGGAGATCTTAGTGATGCAGAGAGACAAACTGGAATAAGCATAGGACTGAGAGTAAAAAGACTTTTTAACATAGTCACACCTTCCCCGTTCACTACATGAGTGGGCCTGGACAAGTCCCTGGGTGTCCTTTGTGCCACAGCTCAATTTCCCTTCATACAGCTCAGAGTTGTGAGGATTAAATAAGTTGATGTGCTTAAAGTGTTCAGTACAGTGCCTGCTATAGTACTAGATTTTTTAAATTATTGGTTCAGTTACAATCTTCTTTTACTTGATTTGAAAAAGAAAAAAAAAAACAACCTCGTATTTGTTTGGTTTCTTTTAGACCAAGCACAATCTCCCTAAAATTAAGAATATGATAAATGGGAAGTGAAGGGAAGTAAAAGGAAAAGACATTGTTCAGAGAAGATCCTTGACATGTAACATAAGGCTGGTTCAATCCTTCCATTTGAATGATAACAAGGGAGATCAGTAAAATGCAAACTCGGCTTCATCTCATTAATGGATGAATCAATTCAATATAGTTATCAAGATATCACACACACTGTTAGGCATTGAACATAAAAGTGACTAAAGTTTGATCCTTGCATTTGACCTGCTGCTGCTGCTAAGTTGCTTCAGTCGTGTCCTACTCTGTGCGACCCCATAGATGGCAGCCCACCAGGCTCCCCCATCCCTGGGATTCTCCAGGCAAGAACATTGGAGTGGGTTGCCATTTCCTTCTCCAATGCATGAAAGTGAAAAGTGAAAGTGAAGTCACTCAGTTGTGTCCAACTCTTAGCGACCCCATGGACTGCAGCCTACCAGGCTCCTCCGTCTATGGGATTTTCCAGCAAGAATACTGGAGCTGGGTGCCATTGCCTTCTCCAGACTTGACCTGAACTCATATCTAAATTTTATGTGGCTTTGTGTCTGTCTTCTCATAGCTATATCCACAACAGCTTGCCAAGTGCCAAACTCAAGAGGCTCAGTCAAGCTGCACAGGCTTGAGATGATGACAAACATTATCATCGCCATGGTCATGATCATAGCACTAAGCATTTCCTGAGTGCTTACTATGTGGCAGGCACTTGGGGAGTATTATGCCATTTAACCTTCATAGAAATGCCACAAGCTACAGGTGTCTTATACATTTAAAACATCTTAACTCACTTCCTTACCATGCTCCCCCACTCAACACTTGTTTTGGGATTCTAAGCACATACATTCAGCTCCCCACTAGCATTAATAATAACAATAGTAAATGTTTGCTATGTGCCAGGTTCTGTTCTACACACATTAACTATATTGACGGATTTCATCTTCACACCAGTCAATCAGGTTAAGTATCATTAGTAACTTCATTTTATAGAAAGGTAAATAGCTTCTCAAGATCACACAACTACTCGCGCCTGGGTTTGAACATAAGCAGTCTAGACCCAAAGTTACTTTCTTAATTACTCTGCAAGTTCTGGAGGGTGAGAGGAAACAGGAAAGGAGTCACTTTAACCTAAGTCCATATGGTCACTGTAGTCACACAGAATATTTTTTCCATTATCAGACAGCAATTATGCCCCAGGAAACTTACCTTGATCCCTTCTTTGCAACTTCATAACAATTTATCCATACCTTTAGTACAGTTCCTATGACACTAGCTTATAATCACTGATTTGTTCATCTTTCTCCCTCAACTGTGAGCCCCCTGGCCAAGGGCAAAAACCAGTGTAATTCACTTCGATAGCTAGCTCAGAAATGAATAGTGCCTGGGGTAAGACTGAATAGTCTAATAAAAGGATATGAGGTTTAGGTTTAGTCAAACCTGATTTGACCCTTGCTCCAAAACTTGCAACCACATCATCTCAGGTAAATTATTCCTTTGGCCTCTCATCTATAAATAAAAATGTAAGTCTCACAAACTTAGAAAACAAACTTATGGTTACCAAAGGGGAAAGATGGGAGGAGGAACAAATTAGGAGTTTGGGATTAACATACCACTATGCTATGCTATGCTAAGTCACTTCAGTCGTGTCCGACTCTTTGCGACCCCATGGACTGCAGCCTACCAGGCTCCTCCGTCCATGGGATTTTCCAGGCAAGAGTACTGGAGTGGAGTGCCATTGCCTTCTCCGAACATACCACTACTATATATAAAATAGAATTAGTAAGAACTTACTGTATAGCACAGGGAATTCTACTCAATATCCAACCTTTAATGGAAAAGACATGTAAAAGAAGATATATATATATATATATACATCTCATAGATATATATATACATACACACACACACACACACACCTATGTGTGTTGTGTTAGTGTCTCAGTTCTGTCCAACTCTTTGTGATGTCATGGACTGTAGCCCACCAGGCTCCTCTGTCCATGGGATTTCCCAAGCAAGAATACTGGAATGAGTAGCCATGCCCTTCTCCAGGGGACTTTCCTGACCCAGGGATTGAAGCTGGGCCTCGTGCATTGCAGGCAGATTTTTACTATCTGAGCCACCGGAGAAACCTACACACACATACACACACACACACACACACACAGAGATGAATCGCTTTAATGTATAGCAGAAATTGACACAACATTGTAAATCAACTGTAAGTGAAAGTGAAAGTGAAGTTGCTCAGTCGCGTCTGACTCTTTGCGACCCCGTGGACTGTAGCCTACCAGGCTCCTCCCTCCATGGGATTCTCCAGGCAAAAGCACTGGAGTGGATTTCCATTTCCTTCTCCAGGGGATATTCCCAACCCAGGGATCGAACCCGGGTCTCCCGCATTCCAGGCAGACGCTTTAACCTCTGAGCCACCAAAAATTAAATTAAAGAAGAAAGAATGTCTCTCTTTAGTTTTATAGTCTCCGACACAGGCCAAGTTTTATTTTCCTAAGTGATATTAGAAGAGGCTAATGCCCCACCTGGCAGGATCAGATACTCTGGCTGAGCCCTATGTCTACTTATCAGAAGCTATGCCCTGTCAAGAGACCTATGCAGCATCCCCAAATAAATGGTTTAAATTCACATCATAGAGTTCAAAGCAAGAAGGAGAGTGATCCAAAACATTGGTTTCATTTATTATTCCATCTTTGATAGGAAGAAAATAATTTTCTGGCATTGTTTCTTATGTTGTTATTATTAATTATCAAATGATTTCTTGCTAAGTAAGGAAATTATTAATTAGAATGATCTTTCTCTTAAAAAGCACTTTAAAAAAGCTGATTGTCTCATTTGCCTACTGAAAATGGTTGTGCACTACCTTCAGAGCTTCCCCTGGTGACACTGTCTTTGGGATAAAGTCCAAATTCATAGTTTGGACAAAGCCCTTTGTGATCTGATCCTGCCTTACTCTTCATTCTCAGCTTTCAATATTACCAGCCACACGGTCATGATAAAATGGTCACTTAATATGTGCCAGATGCTATTCTAAATGCTTTCTTACTTATTCCTTAATAAAACCCTGTGAGGCAGGTCTTCTTAGTAGCACCTCCATTTTTTGGATGAGGAAACTGAGGCACCAAATATTAAGTAACTTTTTATTTATTTTTTTAAATTTATTTTTAATTTTATTTTATTTTTAAACTTTACATAATTATATTAGTTTTGCCAAATATCAAAACGAATCCGCCACAGGTATACATGTGTTCCCCATCCTGAACCCTCCTCCCTCCTCCCTCCCCATACCATCCCTCTGGGTCTAAACTGATATCGAACGCTTGTAGCTTGATCCAGAGTTTGTGTTCTTAACCAATGGGCCCCATTGCCTCACGAATTACTCCTTACTTTTTCTAGGGGTGCCATCCTCTTTCCCTGTTTTGTTCTTTATGTCAGGAAAGGGCCGTTTTGAGTCTTGTCAAATTCCTTCTCAAACAGCTAAACACCACTGCCTTTATAAAGCATGCCTTAATCTCTCTAGACAGTATGAGTCACTCCAACATTAGTAATCTCATGTTGTTTTCTATGCATCCTATTATAGAACTTGACATTTTGTATTATAAATATTTGTTTATGGAAGTCTCTCCTGCAAGACTATAAGCTCTTGAATGCCCGAGACTTTTATTTTTAACTCCTTTTAATTTCCAGAGAACCTCTATAGGGCTTGTCACAGAGCACTGACCCAGACACACACACTTATTCACATCAATGTCTGGGAAAGATCACCGTATCCTCACTAACCATGTCTCCAAAGAAATGAGGTTTTCTGTCTTAGAAACAGAACCGGATCAAAACTTAGATCAAAACAACCTCAGAGCAAGAGCTACCCAGGTGACAAAGAAAAAGAGTGGCTTCGAGAAGAAGAGATCTAAGAGGGTCAGAGAATCTTTTCTTTTTGTAATGAGGTCTCTCTCTTTCATGCAGCAGAAATGATAAACAAGCCTATAGGAGCCTCATGCTTTGGCGCTGAAATATAGGGGCTCATGGAAAGGCAACACAGAACCAAGCTTGCCTTTATTTGACCTAGATCTTATGTAAAAGGAGAAAAGGAGCCCTCATTGATCGCCAGGAAGAAGGCTGGACAGAAATTAGGAGCACAAGCCTCACTAAGAAGAAAAAACATGCCATTGGCCCAGAGCGTCGCCTGAGGAGGGGCCCCACAGAAATCTGAAGTGGCAAAGTAGACGGCTACACAGTCAGGCCCTGGCTGTCAGGGTTAGCAGCTGTTCAGTAAATATCTACTAAGTGAATAAAAGGACTTCTGCTGCAAAGCAATGCCTCTTTTCACAGTAAAGGAAGATAATTTACATCAAATAACACTATCTTACTGAGAACTCTATGTTAAACCACTAAAAAGATAGAAAAAGAACATGCTGTATAATCTGGAAAGTCTGGCCTATTTTATTGTTGTTGTTCTTGATCTTACATTTGGACTTCGTTATATAGAGATGTTTACTTTAGAAGTATTTCACACAAATAAAAACAGAAACTTCTAAACCATGACCCGAACAATGCTTTAAAAGCTGTATAATTTAAATAACCTTTGCTTAAGAAAAAAAAAAGCCAAAAACAAGCATCTAGTCATTTATGTCTATAGCTATTAGGAATCTCCTCTCTTTGGATAGTCAAATGCAAAAATAGATATGTGGTACCAAAGACGCCAGTCTCCAGTGGCTTTGTATACACTATAAAGCATCAAATTTAAATGCATCATTAAAAAAAAATCTCATCCCTAGTGACAAATCAATGTCTAGAATGATAGTCAAATGAATGTGCATCAGAGGATGACAAAGAGTTTGTGATACACAAAATGACAGAGTTCTTTCCATGAACATCAATTACAACAGGGCAATGGTTATTTTGTCCAGAAGAGAAATATTTATTCTCTGGGTCTGACACTGTGCATGACATTTAATTGACCACTAATAACATTTACTGTGTAATCCTGGAGTGGCTTCTTAAAAGTTAAAAGCAGTGGTGGAAGCATATTTTCTAAAACCAAATCAAGCAAAGAGATGAGAAGACAGATGCACTCTAACTTGGCATGATTATAGAAGAAAAAAAAGATACTAGATTAACAATACTATACTTGGAAATTATTTATCTTTTGTTTAAGTAAAATTGGTTGACCAACTGTGCCTGACTCTGTGCCAGAAACTGGAAATATACAAATAAAACCTGTACCTGATTACTAGAAGCTTGCAGGGTAGATACACTCTGTGAAACTAACTGTAATTCAGTGTTTTTAGTCCCCCAAAAGAAAAGGGATCCAAGTACTAAGGGAGAAAACTGTTCTCCTTTTTCATGGTCATTCCCCAGGGACCCTGGCCCTACCAAGTGGCAGGTACTGGAGACCTGCATCCTATACATTAATCTTATCCAGCCATCAAGTCCATGAGCACCAAGCATGTATGTGGAGAGTCCTATGCCTACCAGAAAGCAGAATAAAAAATTAGGCTGATAGCCTTGAGCTCAGTTTAGAGCCTGGAAGCAGGCACCATTATTCATTCATTAATCAACAAATAAAAATGAGCTTTTATTAGATGCTCAGTCATGAGCCTCCACTTACCTGCAGCCTTCCTTCTACTGCTCCCAATTTATTCTATACAAGTTATGCCAAGCTCTTAATTTTCACTTTAAGTACCAATAAGAATTTCCGTGAAAATAAAGTCTTGCTTTGAATCCCATCCCACTTGATTGCACTGGTTACAAATCTCACAACTCTTGTCAGCTCATCCCCTCAGGGAATTTGCCACTGTTACTTATGCTTCATCAAGTAGCTAAGATCCTTCTGATCTATTACTCTAGCCAGAATGAAGAGACTGCTAACCATGAAACAGGCAAATAGCTTTGCTTCAACCTAGAAATACTTTTAGACCTGCTCTACTCAGCAGACAGGAAATACTTGAGATGCATCTCTAGCTCTTGGTTATCAAGAATTAGTCCCCTGGCCTGTGGCAGCATGTCTGCATTGTGTAATCCTGGCCCCCAGGTCACAGCTGACTGATTGAATTAGACTAATCATATTTTCTTCACTAGGAAATAGAAATTAGGAGAGACAGCTAGTCTCTGGGTGTAGAGCTTCTTACAAAAGTGATTCATTTTAGAGATGCTGAGGCAGTATGATATTTGGGGATTGAGGACCAAGATGATAGAAGGTAGAAGGTAAATTACAAGAAAGAAAGAAATACAGGGTTGTTTTTTTTTGTTGTTGTTGTTTTTTTTTTTTTTTTTTTGCAGGATCACCAAATTGTGCCATGGAGAAAAAGAAACAGAAAGGCCTGTAGGAAGGAAATAACAGAGAAGAATGACACCTGAGTTAAGAAACAAAAGAGTATCTAATGAGTTTCAAGATCCTTCATGAGGCCTGGTTACACTTGCCATTTATAAGAAACTTCATTATCTTTTAATAAAGTTTTGTTTTTTTTAAAAAAAAAAAAAACTTTTACTCTCAAACTAGTTAGATTTTTGTCACTTACAAATAATTCTAATTAATATAACCCCTCCATATGATTTAGCCCCGCAAATTTGTTAGTGTATCTAGTTGTTCCAAGCTTCCCCCTCTCATGACCAACCTCTGAATTACTAGCATATCTAAACTGGCTTATTCATTCGTTCACTTACCTCTTAGAAACATTTACCATGTACTAAATACTATGCTAGATGATAAAGATAGATTAATAAAATAGAATTCCTGCCCTCATATCACTCATTGACCTGTAAGGGAGACAGACAGGAAGTAAGCAACTTTAATGCAGAATGATTGGGGTCAGAAGAGCAATCAAAGATACAGCTATAGGAACAGAAAAGGTTTAGGTGACATCCAAAGGTTTAGCTACTCAGGAAAGGATTCCCAGGGTAACTGACATTTATAAGATGAGTAGGTGACTGCTAGACAAAAACAAAAGTAGAGGTAAGTATGATGTTTCAAGGAAAGAAAATGGAAGGTACAAAACAAGAAAGTTAGAACTCTTCTAGTTGGTATATATGTAAGAACAAGTAGTTCCTTATGGTTGGAGCTTTGTGCATGAATAAAGGGAAAAGTGTAAGTGGTAGGAGGTGAAGTTACAAGTGCAGACAGCATCTAGGTCATAAAAAGTCTTCTATATGAAGCTCCAGAATTTGAACTTTATCTTGAATGCTACACAGACATTGAAGAATTATAAACTGAAAGTTACAATATCAGATTGCTGTTTTATAAGGATTATTGTGTCAACAATTTGGAGAATGGATACAAAGCTGGAGAGGGATACAGTAAGACACTGCTTTATATATATCATATTTTCATATTTACATCATATTCTAATTCACACAACTATCTTATAAGGTAGTTATTGTTACCCTCATTTTATAGATAAGGAAACTGAGGTTGTGACAAGTTTTATAATTTATCAAAGTCACACATCTATCAAAAGATGGAGACAGGTTTTTAACCCAACTGTGTGGAATTCAAATGCCCATGGTTTTCCTATGGTAGCATGTTACTGTTCATTATCTGTCTCATCCCACAAAAGGTTCTGATTTTTATAGGCATCAGAGGAAATATAAGCATGATTTCACAATACCCTAGAAAAAAAAAAAAAAAAACTTATACACATACTCTGATGTTCCAACTGAACACTATAAGTAAAAATGTACATACACTCTATTTCAACTTTAGTAATCCCACTAGGACTTCAAAGGAAATCAAAGACAGCCTCTCTAAAATGGAGTATGGCCCTTTGTTATTTTCCCATCATTACAGGAAAACTGACATACTCCTATCAGTTTGATCTCAGAGGAGAAAAATCCTTTTCCCTCATCTTTATCTTTCAGCTTAGCCAATGGAACCATGTCTGGAAGGATAGTAGACTATAAGTTCCACAAAGACAGGCAGGATCATGTCTGCCTTGTTCAATACTAAATGTTCAGTTCCTAAACTAATGTTTGGCACATAAAACATGCTGAGAAAGTAAAGTTCATTATGTTATGCTATATCATAGCCTGGTTTATTCTTGCTATTAGAAAGCCCTAAATCACATGAATGAGATTCAAATTCAAGTCTTCGTGATATCAAAGCTTATATTTTTCCACTAAATGAAAAATTAGCACAATTTGAATATCTTGTTACTTAGAAGTATTTACTCACCCCTTTTCCTAATTTGTTCTATGTTCACCATTTCAAGTAAATACAATAGGTGCATGCTTCCTCAAATTAGAGATGAATTGCATAGCACTCTAACTGAGAACCATACCCTTGTGATACACCAAAAGAAAAATTACTGGACTACTTGACCATGTTTCTTCACCTAAAATTCAATTTAGTTTAATATACTTTTACGAAGGAAGGTGAATCGAGGTTATTATTTGCTGAGCACCCACCCTATGCCAGACATTATCAGGAAGCTTGAAGGAGATTATCTTACTTAACCTTCACTGTTCCCAAGGTTACTTGTCTACCAAGGCATGGCACAGATACTCAAAGTTCTTTGGATTTTGAATCCTGTGCTATTTCACTGTTCCCTTTCTATACTGCATGGGTATAGCTTCCGGCCACTGAGTAGAACAATTACTAGACCCATATTTCTTCTTTATATTGTTAGGAGTTCCAAGAAAATCCACTGCAGATTTTCTACCTTCTTGACACAGTTCTCCTATTTGCTAAAGAATGTCCCTATTATACTCTCTTCAGGTGCTATGTTGTTTCTGGCATTACACAACCACAGTTCTGCTAGTATTCCAACTCTTACATCCCAATCTAGTCTATGTGGAGTTCTTAGAAGTTACTCTGGACTCTTGAACTAGCTTTATCTCAGGTTAGTGGCTTCTGAGCTTCCCGGTTGTACTCAGTGCTTCACCCTTCTCCTTCACACACAGACACTTTCAGCCAGGTAACCAAGTTCCTACTATTCTTCAATCTGGGTCCTAGGTTCCCGTTACCCCTTTGAACTTAACATGCACCTTTAAATTCGTGTTCCAGGGCCTGGCCACTTTGAAAAGCAAGCCAGAAACATGAACATTTAATCTTGGTGATTATCTAAACCTTTCATTCCCACTCCCATGACGGTCCTTTCCCAGTGGTCCTCAGTCTCTCTGTACTTGGTCTTGTCCCCAGTTCCATGTTCCTTTCTCAGCAGCCCAATCTTAGAGGAGCTTCAAATACCACCTTAAGGGCTGGATTAAAGAAAGAAAGTGAAGTCACTCAGTCGTGTCCAAATCTTTGTGACCCCATGGACTGTAGTCAACCAGGCTCCTCCATCCATGGGATTTTCCAGGCAAGGGTCCTAGAGTGGGTTGCCATTTCCTTCTCCAAGGGCTGGATTAGATGACTACTAAGATTCCTTTCTATACAGAGATTTTAAGATTCTAGATTATAAAGCCAAGATTTTCATAGTGTTGAGGTCTCCAGTTTATTGTCCTGCCAGCTTTGTTCTAATCTCTTCAACTCCTGAGGATTATCACTGTCCTAAACATCAGATTACAATGTGCCTCACACATTGCCCAGATTTCTCTAGGATCTTATATGATTCTTGAGTCCATGCTTCCTGCTTCAGCATCCACGTGTTCCCTCAGATGCTTGTCCAATAGGTTTCTAACTCTGCTTTACTTTTTTAAAAATTAATTTATTGTTTATCAAAGGATAATTACTTTACAGAATTTTGCTATTTTCTGTCAAACCTCAACATGAATCAGCCATAGGTATACATATATCCCCTTCCTTTTGAAACTCTCTCCCATCTCCCTGCCCATCCCACCCCTCTAGGTTGATACAGAGCCCCCGTTTGAGTTTCCTGAACCATAGAGCAAATTTCCGTTGGCTATCTACATATGGTAATGTAAGTTTCCATGTTACTCTTTCCATACGTCTCACCCTCTCCTCCCCTCTCCCCATGTCCATAAGTCTATTCTCTGTCTGTTTCTCCATTGTTTGACTCTGCTTTACTTTTGATTTTAACATATTTGTAATTCCTGGTCTTTGGCATGGTTTTTGACAATTGTTTAGCCTCAACACTAGCCCTGAACAGCATGGATCACACTGCATGCTAGGCACAGATCTGGGAATGAGTTGAAGCATAGATCTACACATCTTGGGATTTCACCAAAGGGTAGAACCTAGAGTGTCTAAAGAAGGGTCATATTTCTAAAATGCTCCACCAACTGCCTAAGTATAATCACATAAGAACTAAATGTTTATTGAGCATCAACTAAAAGGCATTTTTATTGCTTATATTTATTAAATCATTAAATTCTCACAACAGCTTTATGAGGTAGGCATCATCAATATTTTATATATTAAAAAAAAAAAGAACCCAGAGGAGACAGATCATCTCTGGCATAGAATGGAGATCAAAATGCCAAAACATGGCTAAGATAATGATGTTCTTAATACAGAATTCAATATATGTTTAAAATTTGATTTGAAAAGTAACTTGCAAAAACAAAAACAAAGCAGATTTACATCAACCACTTTTTAGAGATAAAACAGTGTAACATCTGTAACCCCAACAATGCTCTCCCCCAGGCATGCCAGTTCACCAGTTATGATCAATTGAGCCAGAAGCCTTTGCTCTTACCTATTCCACATATGCTCTTCTAAAAGCCAAGTAGTTTACTAAGAAAGACAACTTTCCAAAGAGAGAATAAATCTTTAGTTAAGTGTTTGCAAGTAGTGCACGAGCCAAAGGAATGACATTCCTAGACAGAAGAGGTCTCTCTGTTCCTTGGTCAAGAGTATGCATGCTTATACTTTATCAAAAAGGATGACCCTCCAAGATAGAAGAGGACTAGTCTTGAGTCATGCATGTATAAGAATCCCTGTTTGCAGAAGAAGATCTTTCTAGACAGATAATTTTGCAAGGGTTTATAAAGTTGAACTCCCCCTGCAAGAATCTTCACCTAAACAAGTAAGACCTGACCTACTTTGTGGCAATGTCACACTTCAGTCTTTTAGGACCCAGAACCAGCAGATCACATCATGAAGCTGACAGTACTGCTAATGGGGGGGGGG
>NW_011494605.1:2702601-2723814 GCF_000754665.1 Bison bison bison
AAAAATCTTTACAAATGAGATGATGATAATACTATATGTGCTGTGCTGTGTTAAGTCGCTTCAGTTGTGTCTGACTCTTTGTGACCCTATGAACCCCCCACCAGGCTCCTCTGTCCCTGGGATTCTCCAGTCAAGAATACTGGAGTGAGCTGCCGTGCCCTCCTCCAGAGGAGCTTCCCAACCTAGGGACTGAACCCGCATCTCTTATGTCTCCTGCATTAGGAGGCAAGTTCTTTACCATTAGCACCACCTGGGAAGCTCACTACGTATTTAAATATTACTAAAACTGAAGTAGGTCAAGTTGCCCTTTCTAGATACAAGAGGACTTAAGATACAGTTATAATTCCTAATTGTAAGGGGTCAATAGTTCAAGCGGGATAATGAAAAACAGTCATATCCTCTGTACTTGCAAAATCCTGTGGCCTAAGGTCTTAGGATACCCAATATAATATCTTGATTGAATTGCTATTGGTTTTATTCTCTGGTACTCATTGAGGTGGCTACTAAATAAGAAATAAGGAAATTGGGAATGACAAGACACCATGTGATGCCTTCCCTTTCTAGACAGTGACATGACACATAAAATGTCAGGACATAAAACAGTAGATTATATGTATTAAACAAACAATTCAGTGATACTAAGCAGAAAGTCTACAAACTGTTAGGTAGGTAAAATAGGGAAAAGGAGTCCAAAATGTCGGTGGCTAAAAGACAAAAAAGGGAAAAGCCCGCGAAAATAGAACAACAGAAGGTCCGAGGACCAGAGTGAGGGCCTCAGATAAAACAAACAACACTCTTGGCTGACCCAATTTACATAGGACAGGCCCAGGGAGAGAATAAACATATAAAAAGAGGATTCAAAGCTAGCTCTCTCTCTCTCTCCCCCGTGCACTGGGGCACTCTTCTCCTCGTGTGCCCTCATGCCTCGAAGATGGATTTTCCTGCTATCTTCTAAATAAAATAGAGCTGTAACACTGAGCTGTAACACTGATTTGTCTAAGAGCTATAACTGGGTCCATTCGAGACCTGAGAGGTATAACACGGTCTATCCAAGACTTGAGAGCTGTGACATGCCAAGGGGGCTTCAATGTCCATCACTCCAAATCTTTGTTGTGACGAGACAAAGAGCCGAGGAACATACACTCACGTGACAAAACTAACCCAAATGTACTAAAAACCTTAATATATAAAAAAGAGAACATTTGAACCAGTTGATAAAAAATGATTTAATAATGGCTAAGAACATGTCCAGTGGTCATGTATGGATGTGAGAGTTGGACTGTGAAGAAAGCTAGCGCCAAAGAATTGATGCTTTTGAACTGTGGTGTTGGAGAAGACTCTTGAGAGTCCCTTGGACTGCAAGGAGATCCAACCAATCCATTCTAAAGGAGATCAGTCCTGGGTATTCATTGGAAGGACTGATGCTGAAGCTGAAACTCCATTATTTGGCCACCTGATGCAAAGAGTTGACTCATTGGAAAAGACCCTGATTGCTGGGAGGGATTGGAGGCAGGAGGAGAAGGGGACAACAAAGGATGAGATGGCTGGATGGCATCATCGACTCAATGGACGTGAGTTGGGGTAAACTCTGGGAGTTGGTGATGGACAGTGAGGCCCAGCGTGCTGCGATTCATGGGGTCGCAAAGAGTCGGACACGACTGAGCAATTGAATTGAACTGAACTGAAGAATATATAGGGCTTCCCTGGTGGCTCAGTGATAAGGAATCCGCCTGCCAATGCAGAAGACATGGGTTTGATCCCTGGGTCAGGAAGATTCCATGGAGAAAGATATAGCAACCCACTCCGTATTCTTGCCTGGAAAATCCAATGGACAGAGCCATTGTAGCCCTGGCGGGCTACAGTCTATGGGTTGCAAAGAGTCAGACACAACAGAGACTAATAACAGCAAAGAACATATGGCTAATAATCACTTGGGAAAAAATATAAGTTAGAACTCTACCACATTCTGTGTGTATTAATATAAATTACAGCTATATTGAAAAATGAAATGTAAAAACAAACTCACAAAAGTACTAGAGATAAATCTGGTGACTAGACATACAAGCATGTGAAAAAAAAAATTCTAAATTATAACACCAAATCAAACAACTTAAAAGATGGACTGATTTTACTACAAAATAAATTAAACATCATCAAAAAAGAGAAAATATCTAACAAAGAGAAAAATCAACCAAAGAAAGAAAAATATAAAATTATATAAAGTGATCCCATGACATTAATGTGCTACATTTTTGTCTGTCATTAAATTTTTGAATATTAATTTTCTTTCACTGATTCTTCTATCAACTTTTCATCCATTCATTGCAATAATGTTTCAGAACAGTACACTTTAGTGAGTAATTGTTAAATTCTTTTTTGTGGTAATAATCAATTTTCCATGAATTAAAACCTGTAAAATATTTAACTTTCGTTATATCATTATTCTACATTTAAAAATATTTCTAGTGCTTGGTTCCTTAAGCTACGTATAGCACATTCTCTAAAAAGAATATCACCAGAAAATAATAAAGCAAAAGAACAATGAATACTTAAGCAAAATGAAGAGTGGTTGGTAGTGATCATGTCTCATTAAGAAACTGTTCAAATCATTTGGAGCCTATATTGCACATTACCAGGAATTCTGTGCTGTTGAGATAGTAGACATACCATAGAATCAGAGAGCTGAAGTTTTATGTGTGTATGTTTTATTGTTTTTATTTTTCAGGATAAAAAATAGCTATTTTTATATTTGTTTCATTTTTATTTATGTACCATGAAAAAAAAAAAGGAGTAATATTAACTTTTACTAACACTACATATAATGATTGGAAAATTCTTTTTTTCCCCCTCAGAAAGAAAAAAATAGAGTCAAACTGGTAAGTGAGTGAAAATCATGAATGGATAACTGACCAGAAGAATGTAAACTTAAGATACAAGAATATTCAAACTTACTAGTAACTAAAGAAGTGCAAAATTTAACAAAAACATAAAATTATTTTTTTCACCTAACAAATCGGTAAAGAAGCAAGACAGCAATTATCAATTTTGCTGAGAATTTATAAAAAATTAATTTTCATTCAGTGCATGTAAGTAGAAATTGATAGAAACATTTTTAGAGGACCGTTTGATACATATTTTTAAAAGTCTTTTGAAGTACAAATTATTTGACCACCAGTTGTTATTTTAGGACTTTATTTTAGAAAATTAGGATTCTTACAGTGGGAGAAGTGTTAGGAAAAAGGATTTCTTTTTGTAAAAAATTGAGTGGAAATTTTATATTGATTTGAATTTGATTTTGTTTGAACTTTGTTATGAGCTATGAGCCCAGATGGAAGAAAAGCTAATAGAAAGCAAGAGCAAGCCATGTAGCCAGAAAAACTGCATGCTTGCTCAATCAGTCGTGCAGTCATGTCCAACTCTTTACAACCCTGTGGACTGTAAAGCACAAAGCTCCTCTGTCCATGGAATTTTCCAGGCAAGAATACTGGAGTGAGTTGCCATTTCCTACTCTAGGGGATCTTCCCAACCCATGGATCGAACCCCGGTCTCCTGCATTGCAGGCAGATGCTTTACCACTCTGCCGCCTAGGAAGTCCAGTGAGAAAAATTAGATTAGCTATAAATATTACCCCCAAAATGCTTTTCAAACAACTTGTATACAATTAAAACCCGTTCCTAACTTGATGTCAGTTTCAGTTCAGTTCAGTTCAGTCGCTCAGTCGTGTCCAACTCTTTGCGACCCCATGAACTGCAGCAAGCCAGGCCTCCCTGTCCATCACCAACTCCCGGAGTTCACCCAAACTCATGTGCATCGAGTTGGTGATGCCACCCAGCCATCTCATCCTCTGTCATCCCCTTCTCCTCCTGCTTCCAATCCCTCCCAGCATCAGGGTCTTTTCCAATGAGTCAACTCTTTGCATCAGGTGGCCAAAGGATTGGAGTTTCAGCCTCAGCATCAGTCCTTCCAATGAATATCCAGGACTGGTCTCCTTTAGGATGGACTGGTTGGATCTCCTTGCAGTCCAAGGGACTCTCAAGAGTCTTCTCCAACACCACAGTTCAAAAGCATTAATTCTTTGGCACTCAGCTTTCTTCACAGTCCAACTTTCACATCCATACATGACTACTGGAAAACCCTAGCCTTGACTAGATGGACCTTTGTTGGCAAAGTAATGTCTCTGCTTTTCAATATGCTATCTAGGTTGGTCATAACTTTCCTTCCAAGGAGTAAGCGTCTTTTAATTTCATGGCTGCAATCACCATCTGCAGTGATTTTGGAGCCCCCCAAAATAAATTCTCACACTGTTTCCACTGTTTCCCCATCTATTTCCCATGAAGTGATGTGACTAGATGCCATGCTCTTAGTTTTCTGAATGTTGAGCTTTAAGCCAACATTTTCACTATCCTCTTTCACTTTCATCAAGAGGAGTTTTAGTTCCTCTTCACTTTCTGCCATGAGGGTAGTGTCATCTGCATATCTGAGGTTATTGATCTTTATCCCGGCAATCTTGATTCCAGCTTGTGTTTCTTCCAGCCCAGCATTTTCATGATGTACTCTGCATAGAAGTTATATAAGCAGGGTGACAATAGACAGCCTTGATGTACCTCTTTTCCTATTTAGAACCAGTCTGTTTTCCATGTCCAGTTCTAACTGTTGCTTCCTGACCTGCATATAGGTTTCTCAAGAGGCAGGTCAGGTGGTCTGGTCTTCCCATCTCTTTCAGAATTTTCCACAGTTTATTGTGATCCACACAGTCAAAGGCTTTGGCATAGGCAGAAATAGATATTTTTCTGGAACTCTCTTGCTTTTTCCATGATCCAGTGGATGTTGGCAATTTGATCTCTGGTTCCTCTGCATTTTCTAAAACTAGCTTAAACACCTGGAAGGTCATGGTTCACGTATTGCTGAAGCCTGGCTTGGAGAATTTTGAGCATTACTTTACTAGTGTGTGAGATGAGTGCAATTGTGCGGTAGTTTGAGCATTCTTTGGCATTGCCTTTATTTGGGATTGGAATGAAAACTGACCTTTTCCAGTCCTGTGGCCACTGCTGAGTTTTCCAAATGTGCTGGCATAGTGAGTGCAGCACTTTCACAGCATCATCATCCAGGATTTGAAATAGCTCAACTGGAATTCCATCACCTCCACTAGCTTTGTTCGTAGTGATGCTTTCTAAGGCCCGCTTGACTTCACAGTCCAGGATGTCTGGCTCTAGGTGAGTGATCACACCATCATGATTATCTGGGTCATGAAGATCTTTTTTGTACAGTTCTTCTGTGTATTCTTGCCTTCCCAGATTAATCTCCCTTTACTTTCATCATAAATTATGTATATGTTACAATGAACTAATTTTTAAATGTATGTTATTGTTTCATTTTTCTTTGCCTTTGCAACTTACTCCCTCTGTTTGGATTGTCTTTTTCTTAGCTTTTCAACAGGTGGAATTTTACGTATTCTTTAAGGCCCAGCTCAAATGTCAGCTCCTCTGTGAGGTACTGCCCTGATATCTCCAGACAAGAATAATAACTTCTGTCCCTGTGTTTCTTAGAATCTGTCCATTCAACTATTTCAGCCTTTGGCATATTGTTATGACTACTGTGGATATATTGATATAGTGCTATCATCACCTAGACCAGAACCATATAAACAGCCAGGATTATCATCATTTGTTCATTAGAGATGATCATTTGCTCATTTCTAAATCTCGGAACTTAGCACAAGTCTTACCACATATGAGATGCTCAATAAATGTTTGATAAGTGCGTAATCCAAAGTTAGGAAGAGGCTTGATACTGGATTAAAGAAATGGCAGCCCACTCCAGTATTCTTGCCTGGAGAATCTCATGGACAGAGGAGCCTGGCAGGCTGCAGTCCATAGGGTTACAAAAAGTCAAACACAATGGAAATGACTTAGCATTTATGCAGAGATTAAAGAAAAAAGTATATTTAAAAATAAAAATATGAAGCAATTAGAAATTTATCTTTCATTTACTGAAACTTAAATGGAAATTAAGTGTCTGTTTTAATTAAACAAACTTTTTAATTGAACAACTTAATTTATATCTTATTTTTTTTAATTTTCCACTAACTCCTATGTACCCAGAGTGGGCAGTATTATTTAAATCACAGTGATACTTACCTATCGGTTTAATCATTCAACTAAATTTCTTTTAATTAATGAATGTCTTTTTAAGTCCCTAGTCTTGTGTGTAACATTAAGATAAATCCAATCTTCATAATTCACTTAAGTCCTTAGCTTAATGAAAAAGTTGGCTTCATTTTTCTTACTAGAGTAATGCTACTAAAGGTCCAAGTTTATGATATACTACTGTACCAAAATATAGAAGTAATACTACTTAGGAAAACCACCAGGTAAATTGTTCCACATGTCTGAAGTTTGGCTTTTGCTTTTTAGTAAAATGGAAATGACAACTTATATTATTATATAATACAGTTTACATGGAATCTTCATGTGGTAACTATGTAAAGTTACTAATGTTGTGCTTGGATCACAATAGAACCCTGATAGTATAGAGCTACTAATAATTATGAAACCAAACTCAGCAATTCTAGGAGCTAGAACTTTCCAAACTCAATGCTGTAATTGAGTTGGCATTAATAAGTGCCAGGTAATCACCTAATCTGCATATGGCTAAGATCTCCTACTAAGGGTCACTGGCTGACAGTAACAAGAAGAGAAGGTGGTAAACTTGGATGGCTCATTTTGCACCAAAATCCAACCACAGTGCTTCACGTGTCTTATGCTATGCCTGTCCCCTGGCCAGCACTGTTCTTCTCTAGTCTAGACCTCTAATCCACAATTTGATGCTCCATTTCTCAAGTCACCTCTGAACTATTCTCCACCAGTAAACTTTCCACAACTAATACATCTCCCTTGCCAGTTTTATGAATGCCAGAAAAAGCATTAGCCTTGAAAAGATTTAAAAATTCATCCGAATTGGAAAGGATGAAGTAAAACTGTACTACCTACAGATGACATGACACTACATATAGGAAATCCTAAAGAGTCCACACACACACACAAAAAAAAAACTATTAAAACAAATAAATGAATTCAGTAAAGATACAAAAAAATCAACATAAAATTACTTGTGTTTCTATACACTAATAACAAACTAACAGGAGAAAAAACAAAATAATCCTGTTTATAATTGCACTGAAAAGAATAAAATATCTAAGAATAATGTTACCAAGGAAGTAAAAGAATTATAGTCTAAAAACAGTAAGACTTGATGAAAGACATTGAAAATGTCATAAATAAATGGAAAAATATATCATGTTCAAGGAATGAAAAATTATTCTGGCTAAAATCCCCATACTACTCACAACAAGATTCAATGCAATCCTTATCTAAATATTGATGGCATTTTCAGAGAACTGAAATAAATAAATCTAAAATTTATATGGAACTACAGAAGACCTCAAATAGCCAAAGCAATCTTATAAAAGAAGAACAAAGCTGGGAGCAACCACAATTCCTGATTTCAAACTGTAGTACAAAGCTATAGTAATCAAAACAGTATAGCACTGGCACAAAACAGACACAGTGAGCAATGAAACTGAACAGAGAGCCCCAAATAAACTCATGCTTATGGTCAGTTAATTCACAACAAATAAGGCAAGAACATACCACGGGGAGAAGACGATATCTTCAACAAATGGTATTGGACAGTTACATGCAAAAGAATAAAGTCTGACTAGTCTATAATACCATAAATAAAAATAAACTCAAAATGGATTAAAGACTAAATGTAAGGCCTAAAACCATAAAACTTCTAGAAGATAACACAGCAGTATACCCTTTGACTTTGAGGGCTTCCCTCATAGCTCAGTCAGTAAAGAATCTGCCTGCAATGCAGGAGACCTGGGTTTGATTTCCGGATCAGGAAGATCCCCTGGAGAATGAAATGGTAACCCACTCCAGGTTTCTTGCCTGGAGAATCTTATGCACAGAGGAGCCTGGCAGGCTACAGTCCATGGGGTTGCAAGAATGGGACACAACTTAGTGACTAAACCACCACCATACTCTTTGACAACAGTCTTAGCAATACTATTTACAATCTATCTCCTCAGACAAGAGAAACAGAAGCAAAGAAACAAACCCAACAAAATGCGATGATATCAAACTAAAAATCTTTTGTGCAATAAAGGAAATCATCAACAAAATAAAAAGGCAACTTACTGAACAGAAGATATTTGCAAATCATATATCTGATAAGGGGTTAGTGTCCAAAATATGGGCTTTGCTGGTGACTCAGATGGTAAATAATCTGCCTGCAATGCAGGAGACCCAGGTTCGAATCCTGGGTCAGGAAGATCTCCTGTAGGAGGGAATGGCTACCCACTCTAATATTCTTGCCTGGAGAATTCCATAGACAGAGGAGTGTAGCAGGCTTCTCCATGGGGTCCCAAAGAGTCAGGCAAGACTGAGCTTGAGTGACTATCCAAAATGTATAGAGAACTCATACAACTCAATATATAAATCTGAATAAAAAATGGGCAGAGGACCTGAAAAGATATTTTTCCAAGGAAGACATACAAATGGCCAATGCTGCTGCTGCTGCTAAGTCGCTTCAGTCGTGTCCGACTCTGTGCGACCCCATAGACGGCAGCCCACCAGGCTCTCCCGTCCCTGGGATTCTCCAGGCAAGAACACTGGAGTGGGTTGCCATTTCCTTCTCCAATGCATGAAACTGAAAAGTGAAAGTGAAGTCGTTCAGTCGTGTCCAACTCTAGCGACCCCATGGACTGCAGCCCACCAGGCTCCTCCGTCCATGGGATTTTCCAGGCAAAAGTACTGGAGTGGGGTGCCATTGCCTTCTCTGATGGGCACATGAAAAGATGTTCAACATCCCTAATGATCAGGGAATTCAAATCAAAACCATAATGAGAGATCACTTCACACCTGTCAGAATGGCTATTATCAAAAAGATAAGAAATAACAAATGTTGATGATAAGGATGTGGAGAAAAGGGAACCTTTGTGTACTACTGGTGAGAATTTAATTTGGTGTAGCTGCCACGAAAAACAGTATGGAAGTTTTTTAAAAATTAAAAATAGAACTATTAATACCAAATGATCCAGCAATCCCACTTCTGGGTATTTATTGAAAGAAAACCAAAACACTAATTCAAAAAGATAAATATGCACTCCAGTGCTCACACAGGTATTATTTATAATAACAAAGATACAGATACAATCTGAGGGTCCATAGATAGATGAATAAATAAAGACACACACACACACAAACACACATGAATATAGCTCAGACATTAAAAAGAATGAAATCTTGCCCTTTTCAACAACATGGATAGATCGAGAAGGTATTACACTTATTGCAATAAGTTATACAGATAAAAACAAATACAGTATAAGCTCATTTATATATAGAATCAGAAAACAAATAAGCAGACAAAGCAAAACAATAACAGATTCTTTGATATAGAGAATAAACTGGTGGTGCCCAGAGGGGTGGGAGTGGGACATGAGCTAAATAAGTGAAAAGGATTAAGGAGTACAAGCTTCCAGTTATAAAGTGAATCAGTTATGGGAATAGAGATGTAATGTACAGCATAAGGAAAATAATCACTAATATTACATTAACTCTACAGAGACAGTTACTAGACTTAATCAAATGGTAATCATTTCATAATGTATAGAAGAAATATTGAGACGCTATGCTGTATAATTTTAAATATTTTTTATAAAAGATGAGGAAACTAAAACTCAAAACAAGAGAACTGAACAAAGCAATACAATGTATGTTTAACCAATAACTATTTTTAATCACTAACTAATACTAAGGCTGAAGATAATAATAAACCCCAGTTCTTAATTAAGTTGTACCCTATTAGGCTGAAATTATGTAAAGGAGGACACCATAGTATGATCAAATAAGGTCAGATGAATCTTCACAATTTTTCTCATTACTCTTTTTTGATACCACTCCTATTTTTCTTATTTTCAAAATTAATAGTAAAATAACCCCACTAATAAAATAAAATCAGGAGATAATTATATTATTGACAATTAAAATGATTTTCTAAGCATTTTCAATCTATAAAAATACTTAATTTTTATAGATCTGATTATTAATGACATTTAATTGAATTTAGTTTCAGTATAAAGTATCTTGCTCTTTCTCCTGGAAAGCATAAAAGAGATAGTATACCACCATATCTAGTCACCACATGCATTACGTACATGGAAATAGAAAAATTAACATGATACTTATTAATCAGTAGGAGACTGCACCAGTTTCAAATTTTGTTTCATTTGAAAAAAATACTTCTTATTGTTTCTTGGTCTTATCTTTCACATTAGTTGCTCAAAGCTAAACTGGGGTTTATTTCATATTCGTGTTTGTGTAAAGCTCTGTTAATGTTAATTTGTTTTATATTTGGTTATATCTGCTAAAGATACTGGGGCTTCCAAGGTGGCTCAGTGCTGAAGAATTCACCTGCTAACCAGGAGACCCAGGTTTGATCCCTGGATGGGGAAGATCCACTGGAGAAGGAAATTGCAATCCACGCCAATATTCTTGCCTAGGAAATCCCATGGACAGAGGAACCTGGCAGGCTATAGTCCATGGGGTCGCAAAGAGTCGGACAAAGTTGAGCAACTAAACAGCAGCAGCAGCAATAGCTGAAAATACCACCCCCTACCCTTTTTTCATCTGAGAGTTCTAATTCATCCTTCAAGACTCCACTTCAGTGGTTTCTCTAGGAAGTTGGTCCTGAACCTTTCCTCTGGACTTTTTAAGCATCAAGAGCACATTACTTAGACATTATAATATCATATATTAAGGATCTGCTTGTGCAAATCCTTCCTCCAGGAGCCTAAGCTCCCCAACAGATACATGGGTCATATCCTATTTATCTTTTATCTTCAGCCCCTAGCTCAGTACCTGCTTTATAAAAAGGGCTCAAGAGCCTGGTGGGCTTCCGTCTATGGGGTCACACAGAGTTGGACACGACTAAAGTGACTTAGCAGCAATACAATTTTGCTCAATTAAACTGAACAGTGGAGAAAAGTGTATTGTACTCCTGATCAAGCAGGAAAATGAACTAGATAAAATCCAGATCTTGTTATTTAACATCTCTTTATCCTAGGGGCTTTGGCTTAATAATAATAGCACTCATAAATAATACTGAAAGTTAATATTTATTTAATGTATATTATGAATCAGATAATTTGCCAAACATTAACCTGCTGCTGCTGCTGCTAAGTCGCTTCAGTCGTGTCCGACTCTGTGTGACCCCATAGACGGCAGCCCACCAGGCTCCCCCGTCCCTGGGATTCTCCAAGCAAGAACACTGGAGTGGGTTGCCATTTCCTTCCCCAAAACATCAACCCAAGGTAGTATATTAGTTCTCCAGTGCTGCCATAACAAAATACCACAGACTGGCTCACTTAAACCACAGCAATTTATTTTTCCACAATTCTGGACTCTAGAAGTTCAAGATCAAGTGGTCAGCAGGTTTGGTTTCTTCTAAGGCATCTCCCCTTGCAGATGGCCATCTCCCAGAATACATCTCCCATGTATTCACATGGTCAACTTTTTGTGTTTTCTATAAACTCCTTTTGCTAGAACACCAGACATACGATTGAGGTGTGACCTTTATGGTCCCATTTTTAACATAATTATCTGTTTAAAGCTCCATACAGAGGTACTGGGAATTACAGCTTCAGTATAAAGCATTTGGAGGGGACACAATTTAGCCCATAACATGTAAGTATTATTATTTTCCTTATAATCAAATGAGCAAACCAAGGCCTAGTAAGCACGGCGAACAGAGTCTAAAATAGCCCCCAATTAACCTGATCTCCTGATACTCACATCTCTGGGTACTCACCTCCTCCTAGGTATGGATGGGACCTATGACTTGTTTCTAACTAATAGAACATGGCAAAAGTAATGGGATGTCACTTACATGATTAGGTACCATAAGATTGTAACTTCTATCTTGCTAGAAGGTTCTCCCTATTGCCTTATCCATTTCCATGCTTTGATGAAGAAAGCAGCCATGTTAGGGAGACCCATGTAGCAAGGAACTGTGGGCAGCTTCTAGTCATTAAGAAATGAGACCCTCTGTCAAATAGACTGCAAGAAACTAAATTCCGCCCAACAATTATGTGAGCTTGGAAGAGACTCTTTCCCAGTCAAGGTTTCAGATGAGATCCCAGACTGGTTGACATTTGATTGCAACCTCATAAGAAATTCTGAAACAGAGGACCCAGCTAAGCCATGCCTGGATTCTTGACTCAAACACATCTGTGAGATTATAAAAAGTGCGTTTTTAAGCCACTGAGTCGGTAGGCAAAACTGTTACACAGCAATAGATAATATGGTGAGATTAGTCAAACTTCACATGTGAGTGAGTGCTCGAGCTGAGATTTGAACTCTGATCTTGGTGACTCCAAAACCATCTATACCACATGAGCATCTGTCATGAAGGACTGCTGTAAGGATTAGCATATAAAATGTGTCTAATTGAAAATGCACCAGTTCTTGATCTGGAGTGATATAAATGGGGAGGAAAGCTAAAAACAGAGTGGATATATGTATATGTATCTGATTCAATTTGCTGTACAGCAAAAACAAAACATTGTAAAACAACTGTATTATAATAAAAATTAATAAAATAAAAGGCACAGTCTTTGACACCTAATAAGAATTCATTAAATGGTCTTTTTTTATTGTTTTAAAGTTACACAACCATGCCTATTGTCAAAAAAAGGCAAATAATATCTGAAAGGTGAGAAAGGGAAAAGGGCTTACAGCAAACTGAACACAAATCAACGATATATTAGATTTTAGACTTCATATTTATAAATTTAGCCTAGTAAGGCTACTCTTAGAGTCATATAGCCAAGTTTCCATGTTTTGCTTAAAAACTATTGAACTCAATATTTGAGGACACTACAATATAAAATTTAGCATAATCTCAATCCTCTTGCCCTTAAATTTTTTGTTGTCAACATAAGATAACACGCATCAACATACAAAGGGTCTTGGGAACATAGAGGGGGGAAAACTTACTAAGTAGTCTTAGATATCCAATGGGCATTCACTAATTGAAAGAATGAATGAAATGATCTCCTGTATCTCCCACTTTAATTAGGTCATTCATTTAGGGAGGCATTGAGCTCACACAGATGGTGACTGCAGCCACGAAATTAAAAAATGTTTGCTCCTTGGAAGGAAAGCTATGATCAACCTAGACAGCATATTAAAAAGCAAAGACATTACTTTGCCAACAAAGGTCCGTCTAGTCAAAGCCATGGTTTTTCCAGTAGTCATGCATGGATGTGAGACTTGGACTAAAAAGAAAGCGGAGAGCCGAACAACTGATGCCTTTGAACTGTGATATTGAAGAAGACTCTTGAGAGTTCCTTCGACTGCAAGGATATCCAACCAGTCCATCCTAAAGGAAATCAGTTCTGAATATTCATTGGAAGGACTGATGTTGAATCTGAAACTCCAATCCTTTGGCAACCTGATGCGAAGAACTGACTCACTAGAAAAGACCTTGATGCTGGGAAGGATTGAAGGCAGGAGGAAAAGGGGATGACAGAGGATGGATGGTTGGATGGCATCCTGACTGGATGGATATGAGTTTGAGTAAGCTTCAGGAGTTAGTTATAGACAGGGTGGCTTGGCGTGCTGTAGTACTTGGGAGTCTCAAAGAGACAGACACAACTGAGCGACTGAACTGAACTGAGTTTGAATAAAGTTTCACTGGATTTAATCACTATACAGATTTCAGGATCATAAAATTGGACTTACAAGGCTTATAATTTGGCTCAACCACTTGCCAGTTATGTAACTTTGAGATCACCAAAACTCTCTCTTCCTTAGCATTACCATCTACTAAAATGGAAGCTCCATTATCATACTGTCATGATGAAGCATCTTAAGGTCACAGTGAGCTAGGATTCACCATATTGTGGATGGAGAGGGTAATGCATATCTGAAGTTGTTAATATTCAAGTTTGTGATTTATCCAGCCCAACATTTCACATGATGTACTCTGCATAGAAGTGAAATAAGCAGGGTGACAATATACAGCCTTGAAATACTTCTTTCCCAATTTTGAACCAGTCAGTTATTCTATGACTGGTTCTAACTGTTGCTTCCTGACCATTCTCAGGAGACTGGAAAGGCGTTCTGGTATTCCCATATCTTTAAGAATTTTCCATGGTTTGCTGTGATCCAGAGTCAAAAGCTTCATCACAGTCAATGAAGCAGAAGTAGATGTTTTTCTAGAATCCCCTTGCTTTCTCTACAATCTAGTGAATATTGGCAGGTTGATCTCTGGTCCCTCTGCCTTTTCCAAATCCAGGTTCTACATCTGGAAGTTCTTGGTTCATATACTGCTAAAGTCTAGCTTGAAGGACTTTGAGCATAACCTTACAAACATGTGAAATGAGCACAATTGTACAAGAGTCTGAACATTTTTGGCATTACCCTTTTTTGGGATTGGAATGAAAATTGACCTTTTCCAGTCCTGTGGCCACGGCTGAATTTTCCAAATTTGCTTATATGTTGAGTACAGCACTTTAACAGCATCATTTTTAGGATATTAAATAGCTCAGTTGGAATTCCATTACCTCCACTAGCTTTGTTTGTAGAGGTGCTTCCTAAGGCCCACTTAACTTCACATTTCATGGTATCCGATGCTAGGTGAGTGACCACATCATCATGGCTATCCAGGTCATTCAGACGTTTTTTGTATAGCTCTTCTGTGTATCCTTGCCACCCCTTGTTAATCTCTTCTGCTTCTGTTAGGTCCTTACAATTTCTGTCCTTTAGCATGCCCAGCCTTGCATGAAATATTCACTTGATATCTCCAATTTTCTTGAAGAGATTTCTAGTCTTTCCCTATTTTATTGTTTTCTTCTATTTCTGTGCATTGTTCATTTAAGAAGTCCTTATCTCACCTTGCTTATTCTCTGGAACTCTGCTTTAGTTGGGTAAATCTTTCCCATTATCCCTTGTCTTTCACTTCTCTTTTCTTCTTGACTATTTGTAAAACTGCCTCAGACAACCACTTTGCCATCTTGCATTTCTTTATCTTTGGAATGGTTTTGGTCACTGCTTCCTGTACAATGTTACTAACTTCTGTCCATAGTTCTTCAGACACTCTGTTTACCGAATTTAATCCCTTAAATCTATCTGTCACCTCCTTTGTATGGCCGAAAGTGAAGAGGTACTAAGGAGCCTCTTGATGTGTATGAAAGAGGAGTGTAAAAAAAGCTGGCTTAAAACTTAATATGAAAAAAACTAAGATCATGGCATCTAGTCCCATCACTGCATGGTAAGTAGAAGGGGAAAAAGGGGGAAAGGTGACAGATTTTCTAGGGCTCCAAAATCACTGTGGATGGTGACTGCAGTCATGAAATTAAAAGACACATGCTCCTTGGAAGAAAAGCTGACAAACCTAGACAGTGTATTAAAAAGCAGACATATTACTTTGCCAACAAAGGGTCTGTATAGTCAAAGCCATGGTTTTTCCAGTTGTCATGTATGGATGTAAGAACTACATCATAAAGATGGCTGAGCCCCACCCCCTCCCCCTAAAAAAAAAAGGATTGATGCTTTCAAATTGTAGTGCTGGATAACACTCTTGAGAGTCCCCTGGCCTGCAAGGAGATGAAACCAGTCAATCCTAAAGGAAATCAACTCTGAATATTCATTGGAAGGACTGCTGCTGAAGCTGAAGCTCCAATACTTCGGCCACCTGATGCAAAGAGCCAACTCACTGGAAGAGACCCTGATGCTGGGAAAGACTGAAGGCAGGAGGAGAAGGGGACAACAGAGAATGAGATGATTTGATATCATCACCTACTCAATGGACATGAATCTGAGAAAACTCTGGGAGATAGTGAAGGATAGGGGAGCCTGTTTTGCTGTAGTCCACGGGGTCACAAAGAGTTGGACACAACTTAGCAACTGAACAGCAAAAATAAAGTGTACTGCTCCCTTGGATTCCTCATAACAAACCAAAGAAATTGACAAAGTTCACACATATGGAAAGAAAAAAATCTATCTTTATAAGAGCAATTGGTTTATTCATGTGATAGCTCAAGTTTCCAGAGTAACCCAAAATATTTTTTAATTTTCTCTACCACACACCCTACCAACATTTCCCTAGACATCTAGGGTGGCTTCTTCCTACCTTCCAACACTTCATAGGAAGTAAAAGTGGATGGATACAACCAGATAATTTATTTCAGCAAAAAAGACTCTGGAAAAACTGTTTTTATACTAAAAAAGTATTGCTGCCAACATATCCCTACCTACCTCAGAAAAAGTAATGCAGTCTGCATCATGACTTCTCTTTTAACTTTAAATTTTTTTTTATTGTGTATATAATCTTTTTTGGATGAGATTTACTCATTTATAACCACCTTCCCATGATGTTTATAAATAAACTTTTGATTCTCTTCCCACACATTTTGAATGGAAAGCTAAATGTTGACTGTACACAGAAAAGGAAAACTCTCTACAAACAAAACTAAATGAAATTGATACCTAGCTAACAGCTTTAGGTTCAAACTTGCTCACATTTAGAATATGTACATTTTTCCATGCCTATTTTGTTGATATTACTCTTTAAACTCCAGTGTGCAGAGTTAAGTATAATTGTATTCAGAACAAAATTTGCTCAGTAATGAATTGCCCCTAACTGGAGTCACTTGCAACAGTTCAAACCAATATTTTCCTGGGTCTTAGGGTTATTGAGATGAAAAAGCCTAGCCCCTGACAGCAAAAATGTCACAGACTACCAAAGGAGTGGACATAGGAGAAGATAATCACAACACAATATGGTAAATACAAAGGCATAGGAAGTAGGGAACATAAGGGACCAAGTGGGGCTCAGGCTGAAAGATTTAGAAAAGCATTCTTAGAGGAGGTAAAGCCTCAGTTATCTTTTTTCCTCTTTTTTCTTTCTATAAGTGATTCTATTTTTCTAAATGATTTGTGAAGGATTAATAATAATTATACAGGAAAAGGAGTGCGAATGATACAGAGCATTTCAGGAAGTAAGAATAATTGAACCAAGGCATAAAATTGTAAAAAGTATAGTATGACTTGGGAAATATAAACAGGTGAATGATAAAAACTAGTGTTTGGAGTAATGAGAAATATGGCTAAAGTAGTCGCCAGAGAGTAGATGAGCAATTTCCAACACTCCAAGACTGCAATGAGTGTAGCATATTGAGAGAAATCAGAAGGCCAGTGTTGCTAATGCAGAGTATCTGAAAAGTCTAATGAGGGAAACCAGGTTGGAGGGGCAGGCAAACGCCACATCAGGAAGAGCCTGTAGTCCTTGGAAAAAAGTCCAAATTTCACTCTGGCTATCTCTTGAGAGTCCCTTGGACTGCAAGGAGATCCAACCAGTCCATTCTGAAGGAGACCAGCCCTGGGATTTCTTTGGAAGGAATGCTGCTAAAGCTGGAACTCCAGTACTTTGGCCACCTCATGCGAAGAGTTGACTCATTGGAAAAGACTCTAATGCTGGGAGGGATTGGGGGCAGGAGGAGAAGGGGAAGACGGAGGATGAGATGGCTGGATGGCATCACTGACTCGATGGACGTGAGTCTGAGTGAACTCCGGGAGTTGGTGATGGACAGGGAGGCCTGGCGTGCTGCGATTCATGGGGTCGCAAAGAGTCGGACACGACTGAGCGACTGATCTGATCTGATACTCAGAATTCAATAAAGCATGTTAAGCAGGGAGCACAACTCTACACACACACATACACACACATAGCTTTATATCTATAATCAGGGAGACCAGTTAGAAAGCTCACAAAGCAACAGAGATAATGATTTATTGAAGCAATGGAGGTGATAAAATTATCAGGTTCAGAATATTTTCTAATAAAACTTTCTGATGGATTAAAATTATGAAATGAGGATGAGAGAGAAAGAAACAAAGGGTGATTCCAGGTTGTGCCATCTACTGAAACGAGGAAAGCTTAGTGCCTAGAAGACTTAAAAGTGAGTCAAAAGTTCTACTTGTTAAGTAGAACTTGTTAGTAGGGCCATGTTAAGTTTCAGGTGCAGATTAGTATCCAAATGTAGATGCCAAAAAGGCAATATAGAGAAGAGGAAATAGATTAGGAAGAAAAATCTGTATTAATTGAATGTGGGCCGTGAGATGAAGGACAGAATCAAAAAAACTATACCCAACACCCCATTCCTGGGTTCTTGACTTCCTTCACTTATAAAACACATTTTGTTCTGTTTATAGCATTTGGACACCAAGGGTCATTCATATCTTCAAATTCTCTAACTACACTTACAGGAACACATTCACTGAAACACAGTATGGAAACAAAATGAAAATACACCCCACCACCTCAGATCATTTATTGATGAGAGGAATAAAAAATTTTTTTAAAGTAGTTCTGTCCATGCTTAACTACTGAGATCCTTTGGTTATTATTCTGACTGCTTACTCAACCTTATTCATGGCATTGAGACCAGAAATGGTACTGTAATGCCATAAAGCATTTTAATTGAAACATAATGACATACAGAGTTGTCATGCTACTAATAGTAGCATCCTTACCCTACAAGGGTACCACTGCACCTGAACACTTTACACTTTGTTTCCTCTTTTGCAGTTTGTTGCTCGATCTCTCAGTCATGTATGACTCTTTATGACCCTATGGACTGCAGTCGCCAGGCTTTTCTATCCTTCGCTATCTCCCAGAGTTTGCTCAAATTCATATCCATTGAGTCAATGATGCCATCCAGCCATCTCGTCCTCGGTCACCCTGTTCTCCCCCTGGCTTCAATCTTTCCCAGCATCAGGGTCTTTTCCAGTGAGTTGGATTTTCACATCTGGTACCCAAAGTACTGGGTCTTCAGCTTCAGCTGAAGCATCAGTCCTTCCAATGAATATTCAGGTTTGACTTCCTTTATGATTGACTAGTTTCATCTCCTTGCTATCCAAGGAACTCTCAAGAGTCTTCTCCAGCACCACAATTCAAAAGTATAAATTCTTCAGTGCTCAGCCTTTTTTTAAAAAAAATATATTTTATTGAAGTATAGTTGACTTACAATGTGTCAGGTGCACATCAAAGTTATTCAGTAATACAAATACATATATATTATCTTTGAAATTATTTCCATCATAGGTTATTACAAGATATTGACTATGATTCCCTGTGCTATATGGTAAACCTTTGTGGCTAATTGCATATCTATTTTTTAATTAGAAATCTAGCATTCTATTCATACTAAGTCAAACAAGTGGAATCAAAATGTCATAATTTTTAGTTAGACAAAAAATCATAAGTTTTCTAATATATATATTATATATATATATGTACACAAAAGTTTTTCTACTCTACTTGATAAGGGCTTGAGAAAGAACATCAAAAAAAATGAGACGGAAAAATTGGAGAACATAAACTAAATGAAATGGGAGCACTGAATATGAAATATAAAAACTGAAACAAACTAGGTTAAAGTAAAACATCATCATATAGTCCAGTTGTTTTTAAACATGACTGCTCATTAGAGATATATTTGGTGCTCTGGAGAAAAAAGGCAATACTTGAGCATTTGTATTTTTCAAAAAAATTCAAGATAATTCTGATATGTATGTGGATTTTAAAAAACAATTACTGGTTTTTCTATTAGATCCTAATTTTGGTGATATAGATTTCTATTATTTTCCTGTTGCCCAATCATGATACAATGGTATTAAGTGAGTAACAGTTATATAATCACTATAGTAAAATATGTTTATCAGTTTTCACAATCAATAGACAGACAAAAAACAAAAGACAATTATAATTGCAAGCCATAATGGGAACACGATTAACTTAACAATATAAAATAATTACATACAATTGTGGGAGGTTAAGCAGAATGATGTGGTAAATGGAGGTGCATACATGTACATATTTTCCCCCACCCAGTTTTGGTTGGTTCATTTAATCCATTTACATTTAAGATAATGATTGATATGTATGATCCTATTACCGTTTTCTTAATTGTTTTGGGTTTATTTTCTGTAGGTCTTTTCCTTCTCTTGTGTTTCCTGCCTAGAGAAGTTCCTTTAGCATTTGTTGCAAAGCTGGTTTGGTGGTGCTGAATTCTCTTAACTTTAGCTTGTCTAGAAATCTTTTGATTTCTTCATCAAATCTTAAGGACAGTCTTGTGGGGTAAAGTATTCTTGGTTGTAGGTTTTTCTCTTTCATCAGTTTAAATACATCATACCTTTACTTTCTGACTTGTAGAGTTTCTGTTGAGACATCAGCTGATAGCCTGATGGGAGTTCTTTTGTATATTATTTATTGTTTGTCCCTTGTTGCTTTTAATATTTTATCTCTGTCTTTAATTTTTGTCAGTTTGATTATTATGTGTCTTGGTGTGTTCCTCCTTGGGTTTATCCTGCCTAGGACTCTCTGTGCTTCCTGGATTTGGTTGACTATTTCCTTTCCCATGTTTGGGAAGTTTTTAGCTATTATCTCTTCAAATATTTTCTCAGGTCTTTTCTCTCTCTCTTCTCCTTCTACAACCCCTATAATGTGAATGTTGATGTGTTTAATATTGTCCTAGAGGTCTCCCCTCAACATTCAGAAAATGAAGATCATGGCATCTGGCCCCATCACTTCATGGGAAATAGATGGGGAAACAGTGGAAACAGTGTCAGACTTTATTTTTTTTGGAGCTCCAAAATCACTGCAGAAGGTGACTGCAGTCATGAAATCAAAAGACGCTTACTCCTTGGAAGAAAAATTATGACCAACCTAGAGAGCATATTGAAAAGCAGAGACATTACTTTGCCAACTAAGGTCCGTCTAGTCAAGGCCACGGTTTTTCCTGTGGTCATGTATGGATGTGAGAGTTGGACTGTGAAGAAGGCTGAGGGCCAAAGAATTGATGCTTTTGCATTGTGGTGTTGGAGAAGACTCTTGAGAGTCCCTTGGACTGCAAGAAGATCCAACCAGTCCATTCTGAAGGAGATCAGCCCTGGGATTTCTTTGGAAGGAATGATGCTAAAGCTGAAACTCCAGTACTTTGGCTACCTCATGTGAAGAGTTGACTCATTGGAAAAGACTCTGATGCTGGGATGGACTAGGGCAGGAGGAGAAGGGGACAACAGAGGATGAGATGGCTGGATGGCATCACTGACTTGATGGACGTGAGTCTGAGTGAACTCCGGG
>NW_011494605.1:2723914-2725800 GCF_000754665.1 Bison bison bison
CGATGGACGTGAGTCTGAGTGAACTCCGGGAGTTGGTGATGGACAGGGAGGCCTGACGTGCTGCGATTCATGGGGTTGCAAAGAGTCAGACACGACTGAGCGACTGAACTGAACTGAACTGAGAGGTCTCTTAGGCTGTCTTCATTTCTTTTCATTCTTTTTTCTATATTGTATTCTGTGGAAGTGATTTCCATCATTTTGTCCTCCAGGTCATTTATGTATTCTTCTGCCTCAGTTATTCTGTTACTGATTTCTTCTAGTGTATTATTCATTTCTGTCTGGTTTAAGGTTCTCCTAGGTCTTTGGTAAACATTTCTTGGATCTTCTCAATCTTTACCTCCATTCTTTTCCCAGGATCCTGGATCATCTTCACTATCAGTATTCTGAATTATTTTTCTGGAAGGTTGCCTATCTCCACTCCATTTAGTTGTTTTTCTGGGATTTTATTATGTTCCTTCATCTGGGACATAACTTTCAGCTTTTTTACAATGATTAACTTTCTGTAATATGGTATTTATTTTAGCTGCTGTGAGACCATGCTTCTTCCTGCTTCTCTCTGCCTTCTGATTGATGAGTCTAAGTGGCTTGTGTAGGCTTTCTGATGGGAGGGATTGGCCATGGGAAAAACTGGGTCTTGGCATGGTGGGCAAGGCCTTGCTAAGTAAATATTTAATCCAATTATCTGCTGATAGGTGGAGTTGCACTCCCTCCCTGGTAGTTGTTTGGCTTGAGGCAACCCAGCCCTGGAGTCTATGGACTCTGTGGTAGGGTTAACTCCAAGAGGGTTTAAGCCAAGGGGCAACTTCCAGTTGCCCCATCTCTTTGGTGAGCCCCTGCTGACCCATGCCTCCACAGGAGGCCCTCCAACAGAACCATGTAGTTTTGGTTCAGTCTCCTGTGGAGTCACTGCTCCTCTCCTCTGGGTCTCGGTGTGTGCAAAATTTTGTTTGTGCCCTCCAAGACTGGAGTCTCTGTTTCCCTCAGTCTTTCAGAAGGACTAAAGTCAAATCCTGCTGGCCCTCAAGGCCAGATTCCCTGGCGATTCCCAGTCCTTTGGTCAGATCCCCAGGCTGGGAAGCCAGACATAGGGTTCAGAACCTTCACAATAGTGCAAGAACTTCTTTGGTATTATCGTTCTCTAGTCTGTGGGTCACCCACCTGGTGGGTGTGGAATTTGATTTGATTGTGATTGCACCCCTCTTACCATCTCACTGAAGCTTCTTCTTTGTCTTTGGATGTGGGGTATCTTTTTTGGTGTGTTCCAGTGTCCTCCTGTCAATGGTTGTTCAACAGTTAGTTGCAACTTTGTTGCTCTTGCAGGAGATGAGTGTACATGCTTCTACTCCACCATCTTGAATTGGAAGCCTCAGCCTTCTTTATAGTCCAATTTTCACATCCATACACCACTACTGGAAAAATCATAGCTTTGACTATACTGACTCTCTGTTGGCAAAGTGATGTGTTCGCTTTTTTTTATTTTTTAACTTTACAATATTGTATTGGTTTTGCCATATATCAACATGAATCTGCCACAGGTATACACGTGTTCCCCATCCTGAACCCTCCTCCTTCCTCCCTCCCTGTACCATCCCTCTGGGTCATCCCAGTGCACCAGCCCCAAGCATCCAGTATTGTGCATCGAACCTGGACTGGCGACTCATTTCATATATGATATTATACATGTTTCAATGCCATTCTCTCAAATCATCCCCACCCTCTCCCTCTCCCACAGAGTCCAAAAGACTGTTCTATACATCAGTGTCTCTTTGCTGTCTCGTATACAGGGTTATTGTTACCATCTTTCTAAATTCCATATATATGCGTTAGTATACTGTATTGGTGTTTTTCTTTCTGGCTTACTTCACTCTGTATTTTTAATATGCTCC
>NW_011494605.1:2725900-2727043 GCF_000754665.1 Bison bison bison
AATGAGTTAACTCTTCGCATGAGGTGGCCAAAGTACTGGAGTTTCAGCTTTAGCATCATTCCTTCCAAAGAAATCCCAGGGCTGATCTCCTTCAGAATGGACTGGTTGGATCTCCTTGCAGTCCAAGGGACTCTCAAGAGTCTTCTCCAACACCACAGTTCAAAAGCAACAATTCTTCAGTGCTCAGCTTTCTGCACAGTCCAACCCTCACATCCAGTCCTTAGAGATATTATAACAATAAAAATGATTAGCCCAGTAGGCAAGCTCTCACTTTCCATGTACAACCACATCAAGGCTTAATTAGTGACTCTTTTCAAGATACTTCAGAACCCAAATGTTATTAATAACAATATTTTTTCAAAGATGCTTTCAAAAACCACATCTAAGTCCTTGTGTGCATGGCAATACTCAATACTCAATCAGGAAAAATTATTTCTGCCTTACAGGGTCTAAGGACACTGGAGTCGCATCCAGTAAATTTTCTCTGCCAACAACCAGCTATTACTCTAGAATATCAAATTCAATTCCAAATGTTAACCACAGGACAAATGCATCTGTCCCACTTCATTTCTCATAAATAGATCTCATATACCCACCTAAGTCAGTTCTGGGTTCCATAAAAAACTATCCCCAGAGATCAGCATCCAAGTCAGTCTCACTTGCCAACACTGTTAACCCCTTGTTATTAGGAGTCTGTACGTCCTTAACTTATTTTGTCTCCATATTTCTATTTATGCTTTGTGCAGTCTTAGGATGGAAGGCCATATTTGGATTCCCAAATCCTAATTATCTTAGCTTCCAATAGCAACATTCTACCACAGGCATCAAGAAACCATAAACTAACACCACCCCCTTCCCAACTCCTGCTGTCCACTCCAGAGTTTTTGATCAGGAAAGGAAAACAGAATAAAAGCAATGTGACTAAAATGCATTTGGTGATCCTTGACATTATCTTTTAATAAAAAATGTAAGATTATTCCAAATCACTTAATTTGAGGGTTGAAATGAACCCTAAATCTGGTATATCACTCACTGTTGCCAGAACTGCCAGTATAATGTAGTTTCTTCACAGTATCATTCTCAAGAGGTGAGTTAAATTTTATCAAATATTCTTGGCCTCTTAAGGTACAAGTCATTTTAGAA
>NW_011494605.1:2727143-2727851 GCF_000754665.1 Bison bison bison
ATACAGGGTTATTGTTACCATCTTTCTAAATTCCATATATATGCGTTAGTATACTGTATTGGTGTTTTTCTTTCTGGCTTACTTCACTCTGTATTTTTAATATGCTATCTTGGTTTGTTGTAGTTTTTCTTCCAAGGAGAAAGCGTCTTTTAATTTCATGGCTTCAGTCACCATCCACAGTGATTTTGGAACCCCCAAAATAATAAAGCCTGTCACTGTTTACATTTTTCCCCATCTATTTGACTTGAAGTGATGGGACCTAATGCCATGATGTTAGTTTTTTGAACGTTGAGTTTTAAGCCATCTTTTTCACTCTCCTCTTTCACCTTCATCAAGAGGATTTTTAGTTCCTCTTTGCTTTCTGACATAAGGTTGGTGTCATCTGGTTATTTGAGGTTATTGATATTTGTCCTTCTGTTCAGTTCAGTTCAGTCACTCAGTCGTGTCCAGCTCTTTGCGACCCCATGAACAGCAGCACACCAGGCCTCCCTGTCCATCACCAACTTCCAGAGTTTACCCAAACTCATGTCCATTGAGTCAGTGATGCCATCAAACCATCTCATCCTCTGTCATCCCCTTCTCCTCCTGCCCCCAATCCCTTCCAGCATCAGAGTCTTTTCCAATGAGTTAACTCTTCGCATGAGGTGGCCAAAGTACTGGAGTTTCAGCTTTAGCATCATTCCTTCCAAAGAAATCCCAGGGCTGATC
>NW_011494605.1:2727951-2736051 GCF_000754665.1 Bison bison bison
AGTCGTGTCCAACTCTGTGCGACTCCGTAGACGGCAGCCCACCAGGCTCCCACGTCCCTGGGATTCTCCAGGCAAGAACACTGGAGTGGGTTGCCATTTCCTTCTCCAATGCATGAAAGTGAAAAGTGAAAGTGAAGTCGCTCAGTCGTGTCCGACTCTTAGCGACCCCAGGGACTGCAGCCCACCAGGCTCCTCCTTCCATGGGATTTTCCAGGCAAGAGTACTGGAGTGGGGTGCCATTGCTTTAGCTCACTTTAGTTTTCCCCTAAAATTTATTAGAGGTAAATCCAGTATTTGTGGGCTCAAAAGCTTATGGGGATCCTCCTTAAGAAAAAGAGTACAAAATTATTAATATGTAATCAGGAACAGTGCCTTGGAGGGGATCTGTGCAAATGAAGGACTCAGATGTAAGTTTCACTAGCTTCAGAGTTATGTGCCTTTATCAGGCACTGTACTTAAGCGTTCAAGTACTTTACATGCTGTTTCTAATTTATTCTTCTATATAACTCTATGAGGTAGTTATTTTGTTACACCTATTCCGCAGGTGAGAATATCAAGGCCTCAAACGTATAAGAAATGTGCCCAAGGTGACACAGTCACAATCACAATGGAGAATTTTATATCTTACCTTTCAGAACAAAATACCACAAAAATAATCCCTATCTTAATCCTTGGTACTATCTGTGACAATTACAAGCTCTAAAGTGATACCTTTGCTTATTCACAACTCTAAAGCAAATCTCTTATTTTTACTCAGACTCAAAAGATAAATATCTATTGAAATCATATTGAGCACCAAATTCCTTTCACATGTATTTTCTCATTTAAGGTCCAAATCAACAAATCCTGTGAGATAGATATGCTTATCTTTATTTTATAATAGGGGGAAAAATCAAATTCCAAGGGATAGAGCTGTTAAAGAAGATGCCTCTTGGGACATTTTGTTTGTTTGTTTTAATCTGCTAAATTCAATGCCTTAGAATATGCCTAGAGAATGACCACCCTATTATTCCTCATTGAATTCTGTGAGTTTCCTTCTCTCAAAAACAGATTTTATTTCAGTCCATCAAGATAACCTTCTTACATATAACATTGTTAATATGAAAATGTTAGTACAGTACTTTAGAAATTGTGAAAATATTCACAATCTATTTTAAGCTTCAAACCAGTCTTTTAAACCTAATATTTTTTTTTCCAGTTTCCATATGTGGAAGTAAGGCTCAGAAAAATAAGGAGTCTTGCCAACTTCATACAACTAGATAAAGGAGGTTATCCTCTTCAGCATGCAGACAGTCATCAGGAATTGTTTAGAAAATAAATGAATGAATGAATAACTGAATATCTTATTCCAAGGGCAGTGTTATTTTCATTATAGCAGTACCTCCATGAAACAAATCAGAATTTAATTCTGAGTTACTGATCCCCTAGCAACCAGTATCAAAAAAAAAAATGTTATATTAACTTACTTGTTCTTCTATACATACAACAGAGTCTAGCTAACCCCTGTGTTGACTCATCTAGTTCTTGCAGTATAGAAACTCTCACCCATTCTCCAATTTTTCTTCTCCTCCTCCCCATCTTCATTGGCTCACCCATTCTGACTCCTCTTTAAAGTCTCAGCTCAGAGACCACCTACTCTGGGTACCTCCCTACCATCCTCTTCTGTGTGAGGGGCACCTTTTCTTGCTCCCACAGCCTAAGGGGCTTATCTCTATTGTTGCTTTCATTTCACCATATGACAACTGACCATTTATTTGCCTAACTTGCACTCAAGACTACTAGCTCTTTTGGGGAAGGATTCATGTTTTATTCACCCCTGTATCACTATGCCCAAGACAATAGCTTTACATAGTATGCACGCATCTAATATCCATCCATAAATGTTTCAATCAAAGTAAATGCTTTCTTAATGGAACTCTATATCAAAAGATTCTGTTCTTTGCCACTAATTACAAGGGGAGTGAAGAGCAAATATCTGACTAGGAAGTCTGGCACCATGCTGCTAAACAGTACCTTGGCAACCCAACAGGTAAATATAATAAGAAAAGTAGCACAAACACTAGATTTTAAAATACTGGCTAACAAACACATGAAAAGATGCCCAACATCACTCATTATCAGAGAAATGCAAATCAAAACCACTATGAGGTACCATGTCACACCAGTCAGAATGGCTGTGATCCAAAGGTCCACAAGCAATAAATGCTGGAGAGGGTATGGAGAAAAGGGAACTCTCTTACACTGCTGGTGGGAATGCAAACTAGTACAGCCACTATGGAGAACAGTGTGGAGATTCCTTAAAAAACTGGAAATAGAACTGCCTTATGATCCAGCAATCCCACTGCTGGGCATACACACTGAGGAAACCAGAATTGAAAGAGACACGTGTACCCCAATGTTCATAGCAGCACTGTTTATAACAGCCAGGACATGGAAGCAACCTAGGTGTCCATCAGCAGATGAATGGATAAGAAAGCTATGGTACATATACACAATGGAGTATTACTCAGCCATTAAAAAGAATACATTTGAATCAGTTCTAATGAGGTGGATGAAACTGGAGCCTATTATACAGAGTGAAGTAAGCCAGAAAGAAAAACACCAATACAGTATACTAACACATATATATGGAATTTAGAAAGATAGTAACAATAACCACAGTATACAAGACAGCAAAAGAGACACTGATGTATAGAACAGTCTTTTGGACTCTGTGGGAGAAGGAGAGGGTGGGATGATTTGAGAGAATGGCATTAAAACATGTATAATATCATATATGAAACAAGTCGCCAGTCCAGGTTCGATGCACAATATTGGATGCTTGGGGCTGGTGCACTGGGATGACCCAGAGAGATGGTATGGGGAGGGAGGAGGGAGGAGGGTTCAGGATGGGGAACACATGTATACCTGTGGCGGATTCATGTTGATATATGGCAAAACCAATACAATATTGTAAAGTTAAAAAATTAAATTAAATTAAAAAAAGAAAAAAAATCCTTATCCTGTTCAAATACAAAAAAATAAACTAAAAGAAAATAAGATAAAGTAAAATAAAATAATGACATAAACCATGAGCATATAAAGTATCACAGACACTATGCTTGGTAATAGAATAAAGTAACAGGCAAAACAGACATAGTCCAAAACAAGCTACTGGTTACCAGGGGATAAGAGAGGAAAAGATAAATTGGGAGATTGGGATTGACATATACACACTATTATATATAAAATAGATAATTAATAAGAACCTGCTGTATAGCACAGGGAACTCTACTCAATACTCTGTAATGGCCTATGTAGAAAAAAGAATCTTAAAAAAAAAAAGAGTGGATATATGTATATGTAAAACAGATTCACTTTGCTATTACCTAAAACTAACACAATGATGGAAATCAAATATTCATCAATTAAAATAAAATAAAATATTGGTCCCCACAACAAGAACTTGTTTGCAAACCTCAGCTCTGTTAGAGTTTCCTTCTGCTTCTAGCCCCCAGCTTCATGATCCAGCAAGGCGGTGATTTTTTAATAATCAAATATAAGAGAGTTAAATTCAAAGGCTATAAAATGTTTCATGACAAAAATAAAATAGCTAAGGATATTGCTAAATCTTTAATCTGGCTATATTGTTTCCCTTTTTTAAAACCTTTCAATGGTCCGCCACACCAAAAGGATAAATACTTGACCTTATTCTATGTATCCTCCTTCATTTCTCACCAGGTTCTACATCCCTCTTTTACACTACATGTTCCAGCCAAGCTGAACTAATATTTGTTTCCAAGCAAACTAAGGTGTTTGTTATCATTATGTCTTTCCTTATAACCCCCTCTTTTTTTTTTCAGCAGAAATGCCCTTGCACTCCATATCTAAGCCCATCAAAATCTTCCTTTCTCAAAACAATGATCCCCTCGGGCATACATCATTCTACCTTTGTGTTCCCACAGTCCTCTGTTATACCCCTTTAAGAGTCTCTGGGATACTTGAGTAGATCAATTTGTAGATGGTGCAATCTGCACATCAAGTTCCAAGAACAGGGATCAGGTCCACTTCATTCACTGTTGGATTCGCAGTACCCAGTACAGATCCTAGCATACAGCAGACACTCAGAGAATGTTTGTGAATCAGTAAATCAACAGATCAATGACTATGAAGACACTGCTCAAGGTATGGAAAGAATTAGGAATGTTTTCCTTCTTAAGACCCAGCAAGAATCTGATCTATCATAATCCACATATATGGTTCAGAAATATAAAAGAAAAAAATATGTGGCTCAGAGACTTTCCTGATGGTTAACCAGTGGTTAATAATCTGCCTTCCAACGCAGGGGTTGTGGGTTTGATCCCGTTGGGGAATTATTCCTACGTGCTGTGGGGCAACTAGGCCTGTGCACTGCAACCAGAGTCCACACACCACGGTTAGAGAAGCCTGCAAATGCCACAACAAAGAGCCTGCATACCACAGTGAAGACCCAGTGCAGTGGGGAAAAAAAAAAAAAAAAAGGTTCATAGAAATATGGGGGAAATTAGGATGTATTTAAGATAGTATTCATCCAGGAGGCTAATTCTGCCCTCAATAAATCACTCCTTTCTAAGAGACCCTGGAAGAAAAGATGTAAGCATATAAGAGACAATTACCAGCAAAGTGGGAAGAAAACTCTATCCCTAGCTGTGGCTAAGGAGCTCAACCCCAAAATAAAGCCCAATAAGTTGGGTTGGACTAAAAAGAGCTCTCTCTTTCTTTTTTTTTTTTCCTCTCTCTCTCTCTCTAATCTTGTTTAGCATGAATATTTTCAAATCAAAGCATGATGTGAAGCTTACTCATTCCACTATTCCCAACCTCTAGGAATCAGAATTTCCATTCTTAATTATATGACTAGAGGAAAACTCAAACTGTACCCTGAACCCAAAATGAAACTAGGATTCAGATCATTAGATTCTCCAATAAATGTTAATTCTCCTATGCATGATATCATAACTGCCTCAACAGAATTACCTATGGTTGAAAATTTTATAATTGATAAACCATAAATTCATAGAGAATCAAATAGAAGAGTATTCAATTCAGCAGTATCTTAGGACTTTAAATTGACATTTCGGGGAAAACATAAAAGCTGTATGCTAACTGCCTATGTGTACATCAATGGGAAGAATAAAACATCAATTAAAATGGCAATTATATAATATTTCATGCAATCACATTTATATTACATGAAACTGGAAAATATAGCTGTGCCTAAACTATTTAAATGCCTGAGACAATGTTGGTTTCTTACTGAGACAGAGAAATGATTAGTATCAGTTTCAAACCAATGTGAGATTCTGATTCTCATTTAAGATTAATTGAAACTTGTTGGCAGACTCAAGAGAGCCCTATGTTACACTGAACACTTGTGTTTACTTAAATAGGAAACAGTCTATTTTTCTTTATCTTGTCACAACTGGATCCCATGAGATGCCTATTTTGACTCTTACTTGGCAGACTCATTCATGTAGTAAGGGACTGATGGGGTGGTCATTTGTGTATGTGCATGACCCTGACTGAGATACAAAAGCATACCCCTTACAACATTCTAAAGCTGTCCATGTGAAAGCCACCATACTCAAATTAAAGTAATAAACTGTTTTTAAATGTTATGAAAACGGATTAAGAACTACATATTCTTTGGCCCAGTAATTCTAATTCTAAGAAGCTATCATTAAGGAGATAATACATAACAAGGACAAACTTATTCATCAAGATGCACACTAAAATAGTATATAGAGTAGCAAAAAAAAAAGAAACTACTAAGGAATAAAGGAGTAAGATAAAGGAGTAAATGAATAATGGCACCTTCATAAATGGAATGTAATTATTAAAATAATGTTCACAAAGAATATCTGATAACATAGGAAAAATTCATAAAACAATATTTAATGAAAATATACAACATATAATTATATGCAGAATGCAACATATCAATGTAAAATGATGTACACAGTAAAGAAAAAAGGAAAGGAGTCCAGTTCTAAGAATAAAGGAACTATTTGTTCAATCAATTGCTAACTGAACACAAAGAAAAGAACAGAAGAAAACAAAAGGCACCAAAAAATTCACAGGAGTTTTCTCTTGGTGAAGAAATCAAGGGAGATTGCTTTCTATTTCCTCATAAAATAAAATTTTACATTAAGAAAGAATAATCAAAATTAGTGAATAGAAAAATTAATATAGAAGAAAATATTAGTGTAATAAGGAGATATCCTTCATAACCTCTAGTTAGCAGAGAATTCTAAGCCATGCCACCAAAGCACAATATATAAAATAAAAACATTTATAAATTGTACTTTACCAAAATTAAAACTTTTGCGTTTCAAAAGGTAACAAAACCAAAATGAAAAGACAAACACAATATTTGGAGAAAATAATTGCAAATCATATATCTGATGATGGACTTGTATACAGAAGATGGAATTATCTCAACTCAACAATAAGATCTATTTTAAAATGGGCAAAAGATTTTAACAAATATTTTACCCAAAATACACAAATGGCTAAGTTGCTCAGTCATTAATAATTAAGGATATGTAAATTAAAACCACAATGAGAAATCAATTTGATTGATGTAAATTTTTTCTTAAAAAGTAAAATATAAATTTACCAAAAAACTCAGAATCATTATTCATAATAGTCAAAAACTCAAAATAATCCAAACAGTCACTAATTGGTACATGGATAAACAATATGTGGTATGTCCATACAGTGTAACACTATTCAGAAATAAAGAATATTTTCTATTTATACATGATATAACATGGGTAAACCTTGAAAACATTATACAATTTGAAAAAAGTCTGATGCAACATATGCACATTTTACAATCTCATTTGTATGAAACATTCAAAAACAGCAAAAGAAATTTATACAGCCACAAAGAAAATTTGCAGTTCCCTAGGAATGGGCATGGGAGTTTTCCTTAACTGAAAATGGGTACAAGGAAAACTGTGGGTGGTAGAAATGTTCTAAAACTGAATCCGGGTGATGACTTCCTCACTACTAATCTGTTTTTTTAATAATCATTGAATTGTATATTTTAAACAGGTGACTTTTATAATACATAAACTGTGGACCCAATAAAGCTTCTTCAACTTTAAAAGAATAATTCATGGAAATTTTATTAATCAGTGGTAAAGAATCTGCCTGCAATGCAGGAGCTGAGGGTTCGATCCTTGGGTTGTGAAGATCCCCTGGAGAAGGAAACGGCATCCCACTCCGATGTTCTTGCCAGGCAAATCCCATGGACAGAAGAGCCTGGTGGGCTACAGTCCATCCATGAGGTGGTAAAGAGTCAGACATGACTGAGCGATTGAGCACACACATGCAGGAAATTTGTTTCTAGACACTTTTGCTGTAAGTATCTTTGCTGTAAACATCTTTGCCAAAAGCATATTTTCAGCCTAACTAATTGGCTATAAGGCAATTTTGCCATTAAAATGGCAAAATAACTAGTTGCAGTTTGGTTTGACACTCACAATACGAAAGTCATGAAAGATGATGACAATTTGTCCAAATTTGGTCTCTTACTTTGAAACACACTACATTGGAGGAGAAAGAGGCCAAGTGACTTGAAGGTGAAGAGTTGAACTCACATTTTTCATAAAACCTTGAAACATCTATCAAAGGACATGTGACAATTATGCCAAAACAGTTTAGAAGGCTTTCACAAACACAATACAAAGGACAGTTACAAATATACATCCTAAAAATCAAAAATTGAAATATTTCTTAATGAAGAAAGAAATTTTAGAGAAAAAAAAAATGCTATGTGGAATTGTCAGTGAACCAACAAACAAAAGAAAAGAGAAAAAAAATGTATAAGATACTATAAACAAAAGATGAATATAAGTGCTTAGGTACAACCCACAAAGTAAAATCAGTTATTTACACACTATTGCTATGGATATACACACATTTTAAAGGAATTCAAATATTTTGCATTTCATAATAAAGTTTTCTTATTTTTATTAATAGTTTCTTGTGTTTCTACTTCCCATGAAGTGATGGTATCTGGTCCCATCACTTCATGGGAAATAGATGGGGAAACAGTGGAAACAGTGTCAGACTTTA
>NW_011494605.1:2736151-2762840 GCF_000754665.1 Bison bison bison
GCTCCAAAATCACTGCAGATGGTGACTGCAGCCATGAAATTAAAAGATGCTTACTCCTTGGAAGAAAAGTTATGACCAACCTAGATAGCATATTCAAAAGCAGAGACATTACTTTGCCAACAAAGGTCCGTTTAGTGAAGGCTATGGTTTTTCCAGTGGTCATGTATGTGAGATGTTGGAGTATATGAGTACGTGAGATGTGAGAGTTGGACTGTGAAGAAAGATGAGCACTGAAGAATTGATGCTTTTGAACTGTGGGGTTGGAGAAGACTCTTGAGAGTCCCTTGAACTGCAAGGAGATCCAATCAGTCCATTCTGAAGGAGATCAGCCCTGGGATTTCTTTGGAAAGAATGATGCTAAAGCTGAAACTCCAGTACTTTGGCCACCTCATGCGAAGAGTTGACTCATTGGAAAAGACTGTGATGCTGGGAGGGATTGGGGACAGGAGGAGAAGGGGACGACAGAGGATGAGATGGCTGGATGGCATCACTGACTCGATGGACGTGAGTCTGAGTGAACTCCGGGAGTTGGTGATGGACAGGGAGGCCTGGCGTGCTGCGATGCATGGGGTCACAAAGAGTCGGACATGGCTGAGCGACTGAACTGAACTGAACTGTGTTTCACTATGTCCTTTTTAATTTCCCTCTTTTACTGTTCATTATTTTATCCCTTCAGCAAAATTGTCTTATGGTCAATCACTTTTGTGGCAAAAATGTTTGCAGCAAAGATGTCTATGGCAAAGATGCTTATGACAAAAATTCACACCCACAGATAAGAGGTGGAAGCAATGTCTCTACCAAGTGAGGAAGTATAATAGGAGTAGTCTCCTCTGGCAGAAAAGACTATTTTGTCACTAATTTTGTTTAGAATTGCCAGTTTACTGTGAAAAAAGAAGCTGACTTTTATTATTATTTTAGAATTCTCTTTAGAAAATGCACCGCCTTATTGCCTAAACCAAGGCAGACTGCTGCTATAGCCCCTTTCTTGGTATAACATTTGCTGGAAGAATAAATAAGTACATATTAAAAACTGTTAACACTCTATTATTTTTTACTTATAAAGATAGCAATTTCATCAGGTTCAACCTAATATAATCTTATGGGTGGCAATTTGATAACATGTATCATAATTAAATATCCACCTATCATTTAATTTAGTAATTCTATTTCTAGAAATTTATCCTACAGATATACATCCTTATATATAAAATCACTTGTGTACAACAATATTCACTGCAGCATTCTTTATAATGGGAAATACTGAACACAACCAAAATGCCCATACATAAAAACCTGATTCAACAAATTATAATATATTCCTATAATGAACTACTATGCAAATATTATAAAAATAAAGCAGAACTCATTTATTTACATATTGTAATGGAGAGGTATAGTGATTAAAAATAAAAACCCTAGGGCCAAAATGTCACTATTTGAACTCAGTTCTACCAGCTACTTATGGGAATTACATAACCTCTTTGCTCTTATGCTTCCTCATCTGTAAAACAAGGATAAAATAATATGTGTCATATATATTGCTTTGATAATTAAATGAATTTTTGCATGCAAAATCCTTCAAAGAGTACCTGGCACTTAGTAAGTGCTCTATAAATGTTAGCTGTTACTCTCCATAAAATGACTTGCTAGATGACAAAAAAAAGAAGGATGTACAAAAAATACATAGCATTATATTACTATTGTTGCTTCAAAAAAGGAAGATGTAAGTGTGTGTATTTACATATGAATATAACATATTTGAAGTATGTGTAAGGAAATAATATCATTGGTTGCTGCCAGGGTGAGTAACTATATAGCCAGAGGACAGGAGAGAGAGAAAACTTATGTTTCTTTATATACCACTTCATATCTTCTGAATGTTTTCAATGTACGTTTTTTTAAATATATTTTTTTATTGAAGGATAATTGCTTTACAGAATTTTTCTGTTTTCTATCAAACCACAACATGAATCAGCCATAAGTATACATATATCCACTCTCTTTTGACCCTCCCTCCCATCTCCTACCCCATCCCACCCCTCTAGATTAATACAGAGCCCCCATTTGAATTTCCTGAGCCATACAGCAAATTCCCATTGGCTATCTATTTTACATATGGTAATGTAAGTTCCCATGTTACTCTTTCCATACATCTCACCCTCTCCTCCCCTCTCCCCATGTCCATAAGTCTATTCTCTGTTTGTTTCTTCACTGCCACCCTGTAAATAAATTCTTCAGTACCATTTTTCTAGATTCCGTATATGTGCACTAAAATATATTTATCTCTCTCTTTCTGACTCACTTCACTCTGTATAACAGGTTCTAGGTTCATTTACCTCATCAGGATGGACTCAAATGCACTTCTTTTTATGGCTGAGTAATATTCTATTGTGTATATATACCACAACTTCTTTATCCATTCATCTGTCAATTGACATCTAGGTTGCTTTCATGTTCGAGCTTATTGTAAATAGTGCTACAATGAACAATGGGATACATGTTCCTTGTTAAATTTTGGTTTCCTCAGGGTATATGCCTAGGAGTAGGATTGCTGGGTCATATGGTGGTTTTGTTCATAGTGTTTTAAGGAATCTCCATATAATATTCTATAGTGGCTGTATCAGTTTACATTCCCACCAACAGTGCAAGAATGTTCCCTTTTATCCACACCCTCTCCAGCATTTATTGTTTGTACACATTTTGATGATGGCCATTCTGATCGGTGTGAGGTAATATCTCATTGTAGTTTTCATTTGCATTTCTCTAATAATGAGCTATGTTGAGCATCTTTTCATGTGCTTGTTACCTATCTGTATGTCTTCTTTGGAGAAATGTCTGTTTAGGTCTTTTTCCACTTTTTGATTGGGTTGTTTGTTTTTCTGGCATTGAGTTGTATGGGCTACTTGTATATTTCGGAAATTAATCCTTTGTCAGTTGTTTCATTTGCTATTATTTTCTCCCAGTCTGAGGGTCATCTTTTCACCTTGCTTATAGTTTCCTTTGTTGTGAAAAAGCTTTTACTTTTGTTTTTATTTCCATTACTCTAGGAGGTGGGTCATAGAGGATCTAGCTTGGATTTAGTCATTGAGTGTTCTGCCTATGTTTTCCTCTAAGAGTTTTATAGGTTCTGGTCTTACATTTAGGTCTTTAAACCATTTTGAGTTTATCTTTGTGTATGGTGTTAGAAAGTGTTCTAATTTCAGTCTTTTACACATAGCTGCCCAGTTTTCCCAGCATCATTTATTGACTAGGCTGTCTTTTCCCCTTTGTATATTCTTGCCTCTTTGTCAAAAATAAGGTATCCATAGGTGCACGGGTTTATTTCTGGACTTTCTGTCTTGTTCCCTTGGTCTATATTTCCGTTTTTGTGCAAGTACCATACTGTCTTGATGACTGTAGCTTTGTAGTATAATCTGAAGTCAGGAAGGTTGCTTCCTCCAGTTTCATATTTCTTTCTCAAGACTGCTTTGGCTATTCGGGTGCTTTTGTGTTTCCATATGAATTGTGAAATTTTTGTTCAGTTCTGTGAAAAATGCCATTGGTAATTTAATAGGGCTCACACTGAATCTGTAGATTTTGTTTGCTAGTATAGTCATTTTCACAATATTGATTCTTCCTACTCAGGAACATGGAATATCTCTCCATCTGTTTATGTCATCTTTGTTTCGTTCATTAGCATCTTATAATTTTCTGTGTACAGTTCTTTTGTCTCCTTAGGTAAGTTTATTCCTAGATATTTAATTCTTTTTGTTGCAATGGTGAATGGGATTGAGTCCTTAATTTCTCTTTCTGATGTCTCATTGTTAGTATATAAAAATGCAAGTGATTTCTGTGTATTGATTTTGTATCCTGCAACATTGCTAAATTCGCTGATTAGCTCTAGTAATTTATTGATACTATCTTTAGGGTTTTCTATGTACATTATCATGTCATCTGTGAACAGTGAGAGTTTTACTTCTTTTCCAATCTGGATTCTTTTTATTTCTTCTTCTTCTCTGATTGCTGTAGCTAGGACTTCAAGAACTATGTTGAATAATAGTGGGGAAAGTGGACACCCTTGTCTTGTTCCTGATCTTAGGGAAAATGCTTTCAGTTTTTCACCACTGAGAATAAGGTTTGTTGTAGGCTTAATGTATACGGCCTTTACTATGTTGAGGGAGGTTCTTTCTATGCCCATTATTTAAAGAGTTTTAATCATAAATGGGTGCTGAATTTTGTCAAAGGCTTTTTCTGCATCTATTGAGATTATCATATGGTTTTTATCTTTCAATTTGTTAATATGGTGTGTCACATTGATTGATTTGCATATATTGAAGAATCCTTGCATTCCCGGAATAAACCCAATTGGATCTTGGTGTATGATCTTTTTGAAGTGTTGCTGAATTCTATTTGCTAAAATTTTACTGAGGATTTTTGCGTCTATGTTCATCAGTGATATTGGCCTGTAGTTTTCTTTTTTTATGTTGTCTTTGTCTGGTTTTGGTATCAGGGTGATGATCTCATAGATCATCTACCTCGTAGAATGAGTTTGGAAGTGCTCTTTCCTGTGCAATTTTTTGAAAGCGTTTTAGAAGGATACACGTCAGCTCATCTCTAAATGTTTGATAGCATTTTCCTGTGAAGCAATCTGGTCCTGGGGTTTGTTTTTTGGGAGATTTTTGATCAAAGTTTCAATTTCAGTGGTTGTAATGGGGTTGTTCATAATTTCTATTTCTTCCTGGTTCAGTCTTGGAAGATTGAACTTTTCTAAGAATCTGCCCATTTACTCCAGGTTAGCCATTTTATTGCCATACAGTTGTTCATAATAGTCTCTTACAATCCCTTGTATTTCTGCATTGCCTGTTGTAACCTCTCCTTTTTCATTTCTTAGTTTATTGATTTGATTCTTCTGTCTTTTTTCCTTAATGACTCTGGCTAAAGGCTTGTCAATTTTATCTTCTCAAAGAACCAGCTTTTAGTTTTATTAATCTTTGCTATTATCTTTCATTTCTTTTTTCATTTATTTCTGCTGGGATCTTTATGATTTCTTTCCTTCTACTAATTTTGGGGTTTTGTTGTTGTTGTTGTTCTCCTTCTTCTTCTTTTTCCAGTTGTTTTAGGTGTAAAGTTACGTTGTCTATTTGAAGTTTTTCTTGTTTCTTAAGGTAGGATTGTATTGCTATAAACTTCCCTCTTAGAACTGCTTTTGCTGCATCCCATAGGTTTTGAGTTGCCATATTTTCATTGTCAATTGTTTCTTGAAATTTTTTGACTTCCCTTTTGATTTCTTCAGTAACTTGTTGGTTATTTAGAAACATGTTGTTTAATCTCCACGTTTGTGTTTCTTACAGTTTTTCTTCTTGTAATTGATATCTAGTCTCATATTGTTGTGGTCAGAGAAGATGTTTGATACGATTTCAATTTTCTTAAATTTACTGAAGTTTGATTTGTGACCCAATTGTGGTCTATCCTAGAGAATGTTCCATGTGCAGTTGAGAAGAAGGTGTATTCTGCATTTGGATGGAATGTCCTGAAGATATCAATGAGATCCATCTCATCTAATGTATGATTTAAGACTTGTGTTTCCTTTTTAATTTTCTGTTTTGATGATCTGTCCATTGGTGTGAGTGGGGTGGTAAAGTCTCCTACTATTATTGTGTTACTGTCAGTTTCTCCTATTATGTCTGTTAGTGTTTGTCTTATGTATTGTGGTACTCCTATGTTGGAGGCATAGATATTTACAATTGTTATGTCTTCCTCTTGGATTGATCCCTTGATCATTATGTAGTGTCCTTCCTTATATCTTGTAACATTCCTTATTTTAAGGTCTATTTTGTCTGATATGAGGATTGCTACTCCAGCTTTCTTTTGCTTCCCATTTGCATGGAATATATTTTCCCATCCTCTCACTTTCAGTCTACATGTGTCTTGAGGTCTGAAATGGGTTTCAGCTGTAGACAGCATATATATGGGTCTTGTTTTTGTATCTCTTCAGCCAGTTTGTGTCTTTTGGTTGGAGCATTTAATCCATTTACATTTAAAGTAATTATTGATACATATGCTCCTCTTGCTATTTTCTTAATTTTGGAGGGTTGATTTTGTAGTTCTTTTTTCTTTTCCTGTATTTCTTCACTATACAAGTCCCTTTAACATTTGTTGTAAAGCTGGTTCGGTGGTACTGAATTCCCTTAACTTTTGCTTGTCTGAAAATTTTTTTATTTCCCCATCATTTTGAATGAGATACTTTTGGATACATTAATCTTGGCTGTAGATTTTTCCCTTTCAGTACTTTAAATATATCCTGCCATTCCCTTATGGCATGCAGAGTTTCTGCTGAAAAATCAGCTCTTATCATATGGATTTCCTTTGTACATTACCTGTTGCTTCTCCCTTGCTGCTTTTAATCTTTCTTTGTGCTTAGTCTTTGTCAGTTTGATTAGTATGTGTCTTGGCATGTTTCTCCTTGGGTTTATCCTGTATGGGACTCTTTATGCCTCTTAGACTTGATTGACTATTTCCTTTATCATGGTGGGGAAATTATCAACTATGCCTCTTGAGAAACCTGTATGCAGGTCAGGAAGCAACAGTTAGAACTAGACATGGAACAACAGACTAGTTCCAAATAAGAAAAGGAGTACGTCAAGGCTGTATATTGTCACCCTGCTTATTTAACTTACATGCAGAGTACATCATGAGAAACACTGCGCTGGAAGAAGCATAAGCTGGAATCAAGATTGCCAGGAAAAATATCAATACCTCAGATATGCATATGACACCACCCTTGTGGCAGAAAGTGAAGAACTAAAGAACCTCTTGATGAAAGTGAAAGAGGAGAGTGAAAAAGTTGGCTTAAAGCTCAACATTCAGAAAACTAAGATCATGACATCCAGTCCCATCACTTCATGGCAAATAGATGGGGAAACAGTGGAAACAGTGTCAGACTTTATTTTTTCGGGCTCCAAAATCACTGCAGATGGTGACTGCAGCCATGAAACTAAAAGAGGCTTACTCCCTGGAAGGAAAGTTATGGCCAACCTAGATAGCATATTAAAAAGCAGAGACATCACTTTGTCAACAAAGGTCCGTCTAGTCAAGGCTATGGTTTTTCCAGTGGTCATGTATAGATGTGAGAGTTGGACTACAGAGAAAGCTGAGCACCACAGAATTGATGCTTTTGAACTGTGATATTGGAGAAGACTCTTGAGAGTCCCTTGGACTGCAAGGAGATCCAATCAGTCCATCCTAAAGGAGATCAGTCCTGGGTGTTCATTGGAAGGACTGATGTTGAAGCTGAAACTCCAGTACTTTGGCCACCTGATGCAAAGAGCTGACTCATTTGAAAAGACCCTGATGCTGGGCAAGATTGAGGGCAGGAGGAGAAGGGGATGACAGAAGATTAGATGGTTGTATGGCATCACCGACTCAATGGACATGGGTTTGGGTGGACTCCAGGAGTTGCTAATGGACAGGGAGACCTGGCGTACTGCAGTTCATGGGGTCGCAAAGAGTTGGACATGACTGAGTGACTGAACTGAACTGATTGAATGTCTTCAAAAATTTTCTCATACCCTTTCCTTTTCTCTTCTTCTTGGACTCCTATTATTTGAATGTTGGTGCATTTGATATTGTTCCAGAGGTCTCTGAGACTGTCTTCAGTTCTTTTCATTCTTTTTACTTTATTCTGCTCAGAAGTTATTTCCACCATTTTATCTTCCAGCTCACTGATTCATTTTTCTGTTTCAGATATTCTCCTATTGATAATTTCAGTAATTGTGCTGTTTGTCTCTGTATGTTTATTCTTCAATTCTTCCAGGTCTTTGCTAATTGATTCCTGAATTTTCTCCCTTTCATTTTCAAGGTTTTTGATCATCTTTACTATCATTATTCTGAATTCTTTTTCAGGTAGTTTGCCTATTTCTTCAATTAATTGGACTTCTGTATTTCTAGTTTGTTCCTTCACTTGTGTAGTATTTCTCTACCTTTTCATTATTTTTTTTTTAGATTAGTGTTCTTGAGGTCTCCTTTACCCAGGCTTCAAGGTTGAATTATTTCTTCCTTTTGGTTTCTGCCCTCCTATGGTTGGTCCAGTGGTTTGTGTAAGCTTTGTATAGGGCGAGATTTGTGCTGAGTTTTTGTTTGTTTTTCCTCTGATGGGCAAGGCTGAGCGATGTGGTAGTCCTGTCTGCTTATGATGGGGTTTGTACTTTTGTTTTGTTTGCTGTTTAGATGAGGTGTCCTGCACAAGGTGCTACTGATGGTTGGGTGATGCTTGGTCTTGTATTCAAGTGGTCTCCCTTTTGTGAGTTTTCATTATTTAATAGTTTCTAGGGTTAGTTCTGAGAAGGCAATGGCACCCCACTCCAATACTCTTGCCTGGAAAATCTCATGGACAGAGGAGCCTGGTAGGCTGCAGTTCATGGGGTCACTAAGAGTCAGACAGGACTGAGCGACTTCACTTTCACTTTTCACTTTCATGCATTGGAGAAGGAAATGGCAACCCACTCCAGTGTTCTTGCCTGGAGAATCCCAGGGACAGTGGAGCCTGGTGGGCTGCCGTCTATGGGGTCGCACAGAGTTGGACACAAGTGGAGCGACTTAGGAGGAGGAGGAGGAGGAGGGTTAGTTCTCTGGTAGTCTAGGGCCTTGGAGTCAGTGCTCGCACTTCAAAGGTTCAAGGCTTGATCTATTGAATATAGGTCTCTGAGAGCACAAACTTCACCTTTTTTTTTTCCCCCTGAGTGCTTAGTCTAGTCTCACTTGCTCATAGGGTGCTTCACTCAGAGGCCTTTACCCCGGCCTTTCAGAGCAGAATTCCTGGTCCAAAAGTGTGGTGCCAGTACCTGCACTCGAGGAGTGTGTGCAGAAGCCTCACAGGAAGAGGCACTCAATTCAATATGGCAGTGGAGGCAGGTCAGGTGTGGAGACACTGTGCCCAGCACTGCTGGATCTCTCAATGTGCATTTTTTTTTAAGTTAATCATTTATTTTTAAAATATCTGTAATAGAATAGCTTTGAATTTATTTAAAGGTGTATTTTCTCAACCTATTTATTTAAAAATCACTTTTTTTGAGAAACACCTAAAAGTCATCTAATGTTCCAAAGAATAACATTTTGGAAATATTGTTGTAAGCTCTTGAGAGAGTCATTGAAATTTGCATAAGGAGTGAATGACATATTCAGTGCAGAGATTTGGGACCTTTTTTCTTATTTTAAATAGTGTTTTCTTTTAGACATGATAGGTGACTTCTTTTACTGACTACCCCAAATTTGAAATGCAATTACTTCGTAGCATTAGTGAGCAAAAGAAAACAAGTTTTAGAACACATGCTTTGAGAATAAAGCCAAAGACAAAAACACATCTTTTATCAACAACAAAATATTTGTGATTTTACTGACTCTGTAAACATGTTACAGTTCTAGCAGGTTTACATAGTGATATTTTCCTTCTCCAGATCCAACTAAGTTCCCCCAATATCTGAAAGCATAGAGTTCTTTTGAAGACTTTGGTAAGATGGAATGGCATAAAGCAAAGAAACAATTACCTGAGGACACATCTTACTAATGGATGCACAAAATAAATTGAGATCAAGTACAGATGCTCAGAGACACAATTCAAAGTTACAGTGACTTGATGCTGAGATGCTAAGTGTAGTTTCCAGGGAAGGAGTTTGGCAGTGCCACTCTCACGGTTCAGGTGTATACCCTGCCTCTATGATAACCTGCTGCTAATTACTATTTTTGTTTTATGTCTTTTTTTTTTTTGGTAAAAGTGAAAATGTTCCTTCAACTTCTTTCAGTTAGCAAAGACAGGTGCTCATGTAAATCATAAAAGCATAACAGCAAAGTGGGGTAAAGTGTACTTTTCAAAAGCAGGGAAGACCTGTATTTTCCCCAGAGCAGCTTAGCCAAGGGGACTTAAATATGGATTCTCATTTCCCAGACAGATAGGCCCTCAGTATAGGCCCTCCCAGGATCTCTCATCTCTGTCCCTCCTCTCCACCCTCAGACTGCCACTGGAGTTTGTTTCATTGTTATAGCTGGAAGGCAGCTGCAAAGCACAAAAAGATGGGAATTTTGGCCAGATTCCCACAGATAGAGCCAGAGTGTTAGAGCCAGGATTGTCCCCAGACTGTCTGCTTTGAGGAGTTGTGTCCTTATCCACTATAGTGCATTCCTGCAAGAAATGTTGGTGTCCTCCTTCATATGCAATATCATACATCAGCTGTACAATCTTTAAGCATCTTCCAAGATGAAAACCTTAATCACTCCAGGCTTTTATAGAGTATATTGGTGAGAAGACACCTATTTTCTATTGACTTTACAGTTTTGAACTCTTCAATAACCTTGATGGATAGTTCACCATTTGCAATGAAAGTGGAAAAAAATGGGTTAATCCTTAAGTCAGGGTTTCCTACACAGCTTATATTATGTCAAATGTTAAAAAACTTTCAGACAATAGATGTGTCAATTATCAAATACATTTTAGAAATCCTAGATTAAGTAATGTTGGCCCATTTTCACTACTACTAGACTTCTCAAAACTTTTTAAATGCTCATATTCACTGTGACTCTCCCAGAGTGGGACACAGTTTAAAGTGCTTCTCATAATCATTAACAGCTTTCAGACTAGTATTATATAGGAAGCAATTTGAGAAATAATTCTGCAATGAAACAAGGACAGCTTTTAAAAATGAAAAACACTTGTTTTGTATATTAAAGTGCATGCAAGCCTGCTTTTTCTAGTAACTCAATCTGAGTCATTATTTGTCAAGTGTTTCTTAGATACAAGTTACTATTCTGGATACCTAACACCCCTGGAGCATAGGTGTACCTTCTATATTCAGGTGGCACCAAAACCCATCTGAAAAATTTTAAGAGTCAATTAACTAAGAATCATTGATAGAACTCTTCATGCCAATCACTATGCTAGGCATTAAAGACACACTAAACAAATTTGAAATTAACTATGCCTCAAATAGTTTATACTCTTAAAATATATACATATTCAGTTAATAATTTCAGTTAGTGAAATTATTAAAAGGGTGAAAAATGCACCAGAAAAACTACAAAATACAAGGAAAATATTAAATGGAGTTCTTACTTAGTTAAGGAAATCTTTGAAGAACAGTTATCCCAAGCTGAGGCTTGAAAAATTAGTTGAAATTTTCCAGGAAAAGAAAAGAAAAAAGATCTTCAGCAGAAGAAATTACACTTGGGAGGGGACTCAGTGAAAGAGAGAACATGGCACATTCAATAAGTTGAAATAATCTAGTAAGACTGGAGGACATGCAGTGAAAGACAAAGTGATGCCACAGGATGGGCATGTCCAGCTCCCACTCTGTGGAACGGGCATGGTGCCAGGAAATACAAAGACGACAAGGATAAGAGTTTTCCCTTTGTCCTCAAGAAGCTTGGAGGCAACTGTAAAACTCCAGATGAGGAGAAAAGAAGAAACTAACTTTTACTGAGTATATAAAAAGGGTAAGGTCTTGTACCATGTGCTTCAAGTACATTAACTCATTTAATCTTTACAATGACCTTTTAAGAATAGAATCATCATCCATTTTCTAAATGAGGAAATATTGGATCAGAAAGAGAAAATTACTTTGATTATCTAGATAGTGGCAGAGTTAATATTTGACTTTGGAACCCCTGCAAACAGCAGCTATTTCCTGAGCTAACAGTAAAGAGAGGGACCTAGGTGGGAAGCAGTGGGAAAGGAGAAGGGGGCAAGGAAAAGAAACACTGGGGGTGGCTTGTGCACTTAGGATCCTTCTGCAGAAAGTGAAGAGGACTGAGATGTTTGGAAAAATAAAAACAATACAACAAACAAAAACAAACACACGAGTCTATGAAAGAAAAAAACTCTATCAAAGAGGTGATCCACTGGAGAGTACTTTAAGGCCTAACAGTGAAAGTGTTAGTCATTCAGTCGTGTCCAGTTCTTTGAAACCCCATGGACTGTCTATGGAATTCTCCAGGCAAGAATGAAACCCTTTTAGGACTTATGGGAATTCAAACAGAGTAGAATGGTGGTTTCCAGGGGCTGGGAGGTAAGGAACACGATATTGGTCAAAGAGTACAAACTTTGCATTAAAAGACCAAAAGGTTCTGAGAATCTAATGTACAGAAAGTTGACTGCAGTTAATACTGCATTGTATGGTGGACTTGAAATTTGTTGAGAGTATATCTTAAGCATTCTCATGAAAAATTAAAAGTGACTATGTGAGATAATGGATGCATTAATTAACTTTATTTTGTTAATCATTTCACAATGTATATGTATATAATTGCCACTTTGTATACTTTAAATATATATAATTCTACTAGTCAATTATACCTCAATAAAGCTGGGGGAAAATGACTGACATTCCAATTATGTAACCCAGATGCTAGTTGAGGCTTTTCAGTCTCTTAGAGATCTAGGTGAAATGGACGAAACTCAGTTGACATCCTGACCCCAGTCTCAGACAGTGTAAGTCCATATGCCTCTCTGAATTCTCAGTGGCCTGGATCTTCAAGGTGGCCTCTCATTTCAGGGGCTATGTCAGCACTTGCTGCCTCTATCTAGTCCATGACAATCAGAGTGTGAAATTCATCCTCTTTACCACTTTTCTTTCTTACACACAAACACACACCTCACTTCCACAAACCGTTTCATGGATTTGTCCAACAACACAGAAGACTTGGCAATTGCTAGAGTGGGTTATGTCAGGTGGTATACAGCCTTTCTCCGTCTCACTAGCCCAACCAGCTTGCTCCCCTCCATTCCCGCCTCTGTTTATTGTTATTCTCTTTTATCCTCTGAAACAAAAAAGCAAATCTGTCATCTCTGCTCAGGCAAAATATATTAACCTTGGAGTTTCACTGTATATTCCAAGAAGTTTACCACATAATGTCTTCTAAACAAATCCAAAGAAGGTTTCAATAAAAGTAATTCAGGTTAATAAGATTTTCACTATTTCCTCAAAATTACCATTGTTACAATATAAATGATAACTCTATTATTTAATGGGCAAAGATAGTGTGCTAAGCACTATGTCAAGTATTTTAAAATTATATTTCATCTAATCCACTCAAAAGTTTTGTGACAAAAACTATTGTTTTATCTTTATCTTATCTATTAGAATGGCAACCCACTCCAGTACTCTTGTCTGGAAAATCCCATGGATGGAGGAGCCTGGTAGGCTGCAGTCCATGGGGTCGCTAAGAGTCAGACATGACTGAGCGACTCCACTTTCACTTTTCACTTTCATGCATTGGAGAAGGAAATGGCAACCCACTCCAGTGTTCTTGCCTGGAGAATCCCAGGGACAGCGGAGCCTGGTGGGCTGCCGTCTATGGGGTCGCACAGAGTTGGACACGACTGAAGCGACTTAGCAGCAGCAGTAGCAGTATCTATTAGAAAATTGTGGGTCAAAAAAGTTAGAAATATGACTTGCATAGGGAAGGAAATGGCAACCCACTCCAGTATTCTTGCCTGGAAAATCCCATGGACGGAGGAGCCTGGTTGGCTACTGTCCATGAGGTTGCAAAGAGTCGGACACGACTGAGCGACTTCACTTTCACTATCACTATCGAGGAATACCGAAGTCTGCACCTTAATCTCAGATATACTGAAAATATTTTTCCTGCCAACATACTCTGCTTCTCAATCTCAAGGAGAGGCTCAGTGAGAGGATGGCCAAGGACAGAGAAGGAGATACAAAAATTCTAAGTAGGAGGATAAGGCTGAATTTCTAGGCAGGACAAGCAGTTTCCCCCAAATATTTTGTTGAGTTCTTAGGCTGGGATGATTGATCTCCTGTGTGACAGCTTCCTAAATTGCATGTCACCCAGTTGAAAATGTATAGTTTGATGGGTCCACAGAAGAGGGGACTGTGGGGGAGGTGAGTAAAAAACCATTCAAAGAAGCACAAAATTTAATTAAGGAAAACATTAGATCAATTAAGACTAAATGGTGATATAAAACATTAAGGTAAAACATGTATTAGTGTGACATTTGCATTTTTATGAAGTATGAGTCACAAAGAAATAATATATGCAGCTAAATTTCAGTTAACTCCCTTTTAAAAGTCTTGTTACCATGGCAATGCCAAGAATGAGTTTTCACAGGATGTAAGATATGGATTTTTTGATTTCTTAAAAGCAGTTTAAATAAAAACTACCAACAGCATGGCCTCTTTTCATTTCTCTTATATGACCAAGGGCCACTGAAAATAAGAATCACCTAGACATCTACTCCAAAAATTACACAGAAGAAAAAATAGTAAAAGATGGACTGGATTTCCTAGTTATGTTTCCTTTCTTTTTTATTCGTTTTTAGCCTCTGGTATATTTTTAACAGGTTCATTCAGAAAGCTATGCCTAGGAAAATATCCCAAATGTGAGAGAGACAAAGACTATTGTCTTCTTGGCATTCTGTATAATCCTACCTCTGTTGGTTCAATTAGGAAGTTTTTAATAACAGCTACTCTCATTACTGAGATCAGTTAAAATTCCACTATAATGACTGTCTTTGACACTAGCAGCTAAATGGCTTGCCTTCTGAATTCCAGATCTAAGAAAAGTTGCCCTGGTCTCTAATGAGTAATAGGGAATTGAGGTTTCTAGGCTACAAAAATCCTGTTGTGGCGAAAAAGGCAGAAACCTAACTCTGAAATCAATACTGTATTATTCTCTCCACAGGCAAGAGCTGCTGGGTCAGGGGAATCATGAAAAATTCATAGTGGAGGTGGCCAAGTCATCCATAAGATAGAGAAAATTATGCTATATCTAAAGATCCCCTGAGCAATTGAAAGCACTTTATAGATTTCACTGTGGATAAGTGCTGGGGTGTTTCATCCGGGTGCTTTAATGCTGCTTCGATCTTATTTTTGACAGTCAATGAGGATGTTTTGATCTATATTTACAGGGTCCTATTTACAATAGTTCTTAGCCTCTTTACAGTGCTTGGATAGTAGTAGTCATAGGGATATGGCCTGAAGGTGCCTCAGTCTTGAGAATTCCCCTTCACTAGACCTGTTCTGGTTTAGTCTTTGTTCACCACAGTTCTCAAGGGAACAAATCTTGGAGGGTTAAATTATTTACAAACATGTTTAATTCTCATAGCATCCCCGCAAATTATTATTGCTGTTTCTATTTCCATTTTTTACATTAGGAAATGAAATTCAAAGAAGTTGAGAATCAAGGTAACACAGAAAGTAAGAACATGAATCAGGATTCTAGATCAGGTATTTCTCAACTCAAAGACCTCCAAGAACTTGCAAAACAAATTCTCTCACCCCAGAGGGCCTTAACATCCTTCATTTAAGGAGATTTATTAATAACTACACTGAGTAAATGTATTACATTTACCACATCACAGAAGGTAAGGTTCTGTGTAGGCCCAGGTTAGGGTCTCTGATCTTTTAATCCATTTTTACACTCTTTACTCTCATTTGTTTTCCACGAATACTTATATGTTAAACACAAAATTCCTCATTCCAACATCCTACCTATACTTCAAAATGCAGTTAAAATTATGTGCTATAATATTCACACAAAGAGAAGGTCATTAACATTACAATGAATTTTCCCTATGCCAATGCTCCCATGCCTTTGACAGACATCATGCCCCTGAGAGAGGCTGAAGAATCTCAGTGTTCATGTTGTCTGGCTGCTCCACCATCTCCCGATCTGAAACCCAGGAACCAATTTTATTTTATTCAATCTCTGATTTATCTCTCAATGACTAGGATAAAGCCAAAAGTCCTCAGAATTAAAACCTCAGTTTTCCTTTACCTTTTTTTTTTTCACTTTGAATCATTTCACTACTGTTTTAATAGGCACTTTAAAAAGCAGTTTTAGGTTCACATAAAAATTGACAGGAAGGTACAGAGATTTCCCATATAAACCCTGCCCCTACAAACACATAACCTCCTGCATTATCGACATCCTTCATCAAATGGTGCATTTGTTACTACTGAACTTACATTGAGAGATCATTATCATTCAGAGTATGGTTTACATTAGGGCTCACTCTTGGTGTTGTACATTTTATGGGTTTAGACAAATGTATAATGACATATATCCACCATTAGAGTATCATGCAGTGTTTTCATTGTCTTAAAAATCCTCTGTGCTCTGCCTACTCATCCCTTTCTCCCCTCACCCAACATCTGATAACCACTGATCTTGTTATTGTCATAGTTTTGTTTTTTATAGAAGGTCAAGGAATTAATTTCCAAAATATACAAACACACATATGACTCAATAACAAACAACTGAGTCAAAAAATGACCAGAAGATCTAAATAGACATTTCTCCAAAGAAGGCAATAATCATTATGAAAAGATGCTCAACATTACTAATCATCAAAGAAATGCAAAGCAGAACTGCAATGATTTACTACCTCACACCAGTCAGAAAAACCATCATCGAAAAGTTTACAGATAATAAATGCTAGAGAGGGTATGGATAAAAGGGAATCCTCTTATACTGTTGGTAGGAATGTACATCGGTGCAGCCACTGTGGTCAACAGTATGGGATGTTCCTTAAAAAACTAAAAATAGAGTTACCAATATGATCCAGCAATCCCATTCCAGGGCATATATCCAGAGAAAACTGCAATTTGAAAAGACACATGCACCCCAATATTCATTGAAGGACTATTTACAGTAGTCAAGACAGGGAAGCAACCTAAGAGTTCACTGGCAAAATAATAAATAAAGAAGATGTGGCACATATATACAATGGGATATTACTCAGCCATAAAAGAGAATGAAATAATGCCATTTGCAGCAACATGGATGGACCTAGAGATGATCAAACTAAGTCAGACAAAGAAAGGCAATTATCCTATGATACCACTTATATGCGGAATCTAAAAGATGATACAAATGAACTTATTTACAAAACAGAAACAGATTCACAGTCAGAGAAAGCAAACTTATGGTTAGCAAAGGGAAAAGGGTGTGGACGGGTAAATTAGGAGTTTGAGATTAACAGATACAAGCTACTATATATGATATATAAACAGGAAGTTTCTACTCTATAGCACAGGGAATTATATACAATATCCTGGAGTGGGGTGCCAGTTCCTACTCCAGGGGATCTTCTCAACCCAGGGATCAAACGCTCATGCCCTGCATCTTCTGCATTGGCAAGCAGATTCTTTATCACTGTGCCAGCTGGGATGCCTGCTAAACTCCACGATAAAAGTACGTTTAGTTTTGTAGGAAACTACCAAAATGTCTTCTAAAGTGACCACAGCACTTTGATTTCCCACCAGCAATGAATGAGAATTCCTGTTATTCTAGAGCCTCACCATTTGGTGTTGTCAGTGTTTTGGATTTGGGGAATTTTGGCTGTTTTAACAGGAGTACAGTGGTAATCCATTGCTGTTCTAATTTATAGTTCCCTAATGACCTGACCTGAGCTCCAAAGAATTGATGCTTTTGAACTGTGGTGTTGGAGAAGACTCTTGAGAGTCCCTTGGACTGCAAGGAGATCCAACCAGTCCATTCTGTAGGAGATCAGTCCTGGGTGTTCATTGGAAGGACTGATGTTGAAGCTGAAACTCCAATACTTTGGCCACCTGATGCAAAGAGCTGACTCATTGGAAAAGACCCTGATGCTGGGCAAGATTGAGGGCAGGAGAAGAGGATGACAGAGGATGAGATGGTTGGATGGCATCACCGACACAATGGACATGGGTTTGTGTGGACTCCAGGAGTTGGTGATGGACAGGGAGGCCTGGCGTGCTGCAGTTCATGGGATTGCAGAGTCGGATACGACTGAGCAACTGAACTGAACTAAACTGATGACCTATGATTTGGAATATACTGCCATATGCATATTTGCCATCTGTATGTCTGTTCAGATCCTGCACTCACTTTTAAAGTGGGTCATTCATTTTCTTATTACTGCATTTTAGGAGTTGTTTGTGTATTTTTGACAACAAGCCTTATCAGATATGCCTTCTGCAAACATTTTCTTCCAATCTGTGCCTTATCTTTTCATTCTCTTGACAGTGTCTTTCACAGAGCAGAAATATTTCACTTTAATGAAGTCCATCCAGCTTATCAATCTTTCCTTTCATGGATCATGCCTTTGTGTTATCTTAAAAGTCATCATTAAATCCAATATCTAGATTTTCTCCTATATTCCAGAAATTTTATAATTTTTGCCTTTTATATCTAGACTTGTGACCCATTTTGAGTTAATTTTTGTGAAAGGTGTAAGTTCTACGTCTAGACTCAGTTTCGGTATGTGGATGTCCAGATGTTCTAGAATCATCTATTGAAGAGACTACTTTTCTCAATTTTTTGACTTTGCTCCTTTGTCAGAATTCAGTTGACTATATTTAAATGGACCTATTTCTGGGTTCTCTATTCTGCTCCATCAATCTGTTTATTCTTTTGTCAATGCCACACTGTCTTAACTACTGTAGCTTTATATTAAGCTCTGAAGTTAGGTAGTATTAGTCCTCCAACTTTAATATTGTGTTGGCTATTCTGTGTTTTCTGTGTCTCCACAAAAATTTTGGAATCAGTTTGTTGGCAACCAGAAAATAACTTGCTATAATTTTTATTAGGATTGCATGCAATATATATAGATAAAGTTTGGAAGAATTGACATCTTGACAACATTGAGTCTTCTTATTCATGAATATGGAACATCTCTCCATTTATTTAGTTCTTCTTTGATTTCTTTCATTAACGTTTTATAGTTCTCTTCATATATATCTTGATTATATTTTATTAGATTACACCTAAGTATGCTAAATAAAGGCTTTCTTGGTGACTCAGTAATAAAGAATCTGCTTGCAATGCAAGAACTGCAGGTTCAATCCCTGGGTCAGGAAGATCCCCTGAAGGAGGAAATGGTGAATAAATGGCAACACACTCCAGTAATCTTGCCCAGAAAATCCCATGCACCTGGTGTGCTAAAGTTCATGGGGTCACAAAGGAGTCAGATAGAACTGAGCGACTGAACAACTACCACAAATATTAATGTAAATAGTACTGTTTTTAATTTCAAATTTCACTTCTTCATTGCTGGTATTCTTTTGCATTTTTATTTTCTATTTTATAATGTATTCTTAAAACAGTTAAACTCCCTTTAATTAAAATTTGTTCTAGATACTTAGGTCATCACAAAGTACCCAAATTGAACCTTGTGCATTCATCAACATTCTTTCACATGCAAGATCCTCTTCACCTGGGTGTTCTGCATTTGGACTCGTGAAAGTGAAGTCGCTCAGTCGTGTCCGACTCTTTGCGACCCCTTGGACACCAGGCTCTTCCGTCCATGGGATTTTCTAGGCAAGAGTACTGGAGTGGGTTGCCATTTCCTTCTCCAGGCAATCTTCCCGACCCAGGGATTGAACCCAGGTCTCCTGCATTGTAGACAGACGCTTTATCATCTGAGCCAAGCTTTATTGGAGCCTTACCCCTTCTAGGAGGCATTTTCTAGCCCTTCTGGCTGTAGTAATCATTCCCTCTCCTGTGAGCATACCATACCTTTTCAAACCTTATTTATATTCTGCCTTAAATAAACTCTACTTTTCAGTGTGTATTTAGTATACAGCAAGGCTGCTGCTGCTACTGCTGCCAAGTCGCTTCAGTCGTGTCCGACTCTGTGCGACCCCATAGACGACTTCCAACCAGGCTCCTCTGTCCCTGGGATTCTCCAGGCAAGAATGCTGGAGTGGGTTGCCATTTCCTTCTCCAATGCATGAAAGTGAAAAGTGAAAGTGAAGTCGCTCAGTCGTGTCCGACTCTTAGCGACCTCATGGACTGCAGCCTACCAGGTTCCTCTGTCCATGGGATTTTCCAGGCAAGAGTACTGGAGTAGGGTGCCATTGCCTTCTCCGATACAGCAAGGCTAGTATCTCCTTAAAGTCTAGATCAGCTGGGCATCACTCACCTCCAAGATTATATAGAAGTGCTAGATGCTGTTCATATCTTTTTCTATTCAGACACCATTTATCTTGACTTCTCCAGCCCAGGTGACATTTTCCTTTTCTGAACTTCTTTGGCACCTTCAGATTGTAGCGCAATCCTTTTATTGCTCTCTAATAGTATCTTGAACAAAAAACAAATTCAACCAGCAATCTCCAGAACAGTCTTCATGGAAACAAATAATCACTATGAATGCATTACATGAAAGAAGTGAGATGGCCTACCTTTAAATATTTTGAAAATATCTTTATGCACTGTCAAAGACCTTTCATATTCCAGGTTCTGTGTTAGGAAGTGAAGCAAATACAAAGATGAGAAAAATATCCTGCCTCTCCAGGGGCTCAGAGTCTATGAGAAAGCTTCAAAAGAAATACTGGAACTGGTTCTTAGGAGTAGTAAGTGTTCACTTGTTAGTAAAAGAAAAAGAGATAAATTAATAAGAGTAAAGATCTGGAGTTTGGGAGGGCATGACTCATTCTAATTAATGCACTGCACATATTCCTTAAATAAAGATCTTTTTAAATTCTTCTCTCAATGCACATTTTCCCATTTTATTCTGGATTTTTTGTTTCACTTTCATTAAAGAAATGAATGAGAAAAGTCACTAGCCCCAGAAATTCCTCATCCATGACAAGCCTTTTTGTAAGCACTTAGAGTACTTTGTAATAGGTAGAAAAAGGAGGCACAGAGAGCCCAGAGAGGTTGTTAGGTAAGTCTCAACCTCCATGGGAGAAAGGTTGCATTGTTACCAGGTTCAATCAGGCCCCCACCTGCTGTGATACACTGAGAATCTTAATCCAACAAATTGCTTTAAAATACCCAATCAATGGCACCACCAAAGCAGAATGCATTATAGATCATAAAAGGAGCCAAGCAGAAAGAACAAAGCAGATTTTTCACACTGGGCACCTCTAAGATGCTGTACCTTTTGACATCTGTTTGCCAAAGGCTTGGCCAAGCTCGAAATCTGGTGATTATTCTATTCAGCATCCAGTGGCCTGAACATGAACTCTAAAAATGGAATTCTTTTGTGTGTCTCCTAATAATAATAGTAGTGATAATAATGATAATAAACACTACTATTTATTGAAAATCTACAATTTTATAAGTACTTTATATATATATATTATCACATCTAATTATAATAAGAACTCGGCAAGGTAGGTAATTCTTACCACACATCCACCCACCTCCACCACACTCACCATTTTTACAAATAACTTACTGTTAAATAAGGTCACACAGTTAGTAAATGGCTGACCCAGAATTTGAATGCAGGCCTGGCTAACACTGATGCTGCTGTCATTTCTACTATACTACTTGCCTCTCATGAAAGGTTTCTATGTTGCCAAATGTTGGCAAAGGTCCATACATAACCACAGTGCTACTCATTCCAGGAAAACAACCAAGCACAGGACAGAAGGAAGAATAAGTGCTACTTCTCACACCAGAGGTCAAGACCAGATCCAGAGAGTAATTCTGAAAGATACTAAGCATAAATGTGTTGGCTCTCTTTCTCCATTTCACAGTCATGATCATTTTTACGTTTCTATCATTACAGTCTCTAGAGAAGAGTAATCAATGAGAAGGGATACAATTCACAAAAGATAATGAATAGAGATTAGAAAGGATAAAAATAATTGTCAAATCAAAAAGAAAGTTGGGGGAAAAAAGATAGAAATGGATTATCAATCACTTAAAATAATATGAATTCAGCTGATATGAATCAAAGAATAATGAACTCAAGAGGCAAAACAAATCTGCGGCAGTATACCAGAAATGAAAGGGATTGGAGTCTGAGGACCTAAGTTTGAGTTACATTTTGCCACTATTTAGCTCTGTGGTCTAGATGATTAATTTGTCAGTGCCTCCAGTTACCTCATCTGCAAAATAAGAGAAATAGTATATTCTTGGGCTTCCCTTGTGGCTCAGCTGGTAAAGAACCTGCCTGCATTGTGGGAGACCTGGGTTCAATCCCTGGGTTGGGAAAATCCGTTGGAGAAGGGAAAGGCTACCCACTCCAGTATTCTGGCCTGGAAAAATCCATGGACTGTACAGTCCTTGGTGTCGCAAAGAGTCTGACACAACTGAGCAACTTTCACTTTTCCTTTTCAGAGTTATGAGAATTAAATATAATAGCGAAAGTAAAATTTTTATAAATTCTAAAAACACACAATTTTAACTTATCTCTAGTGTATCTCTATGATTCATCACCCTGAGAAATTTAGAGTAGTTTTAGAAAGGCAAAGCCTTTAGAGTAAAACAAATTCAAAGCAATATGCAAACAAATGTATGGCAATAGAAAATAAAGTAAAATAGGATAAAGTTTATCAGAAAAGGGAATAAAAATATTTACTGAGACCCTGTCTAGCATTCAGTTCAGTTCAGTCGCTCATTCGTGTCCGACTCTTTGCGACCCCATGAATCGCAGCACACCAGGCCTCCCTGTCCAACACCAACTCCCGGAGTTCACTCAGACTCACATCCATCAAGTTATTGATGCCATCCAGCCATCTCATCCTCTGTAGTCCCTCTCTCCTCCTGCCCCTAGTCCCTCCCAGCATCAGAGTCTTTTCCAATAAGTCAACTCTTCGCATGAGGTGGCCAAAGTACTAGAGTTTCAGCTTTAGCATCAGTCCTTCCAAAGAACACCCAGAACTGATCTCCTTTAGAATAGACTGGTTGAATCTCCTTGCTGTCCAAGGGACTCTCAAGAGTCTTCTCCAACACCACAGTTCAAAAGCATCAATTCTTCACATTAAGAGATTTCCAAAACAAACTTATTTAATAGCTAACACCTTTGCACGGGGTGTTATTACCCCTTATTTTACAGATAACATAACTAAAGTTCAAAAATATGAAAAAATTTACCCAAAGTAACACAGCTAATAAGTGTTGGAATTTTAATTCAGTTCTAGATTTCTCAGACCCCAAAATTCATATTTCAGAGGTATAACTTTTTCTTAAAATTATAATTGCTTTACAATCTTGTGCTGGTTTCTGCTGCTCATTAATCAACTATATGTATACATATATCCCCTCCCATTTGAGCCTTCCATGCCCTCCATCCCACCCCTCTAGGTCATCGCTGAGCTCCCTGTACTCCCATACAGCAGCTCCCATTAGCTATCTATTTTACGCATCGTAGTGTATATATGTCAGTGCTACCCTCTCAATTTGTCCACCTGTCTCCTTCCTGCCATGTGTCCACAAGTCCATTCTCTATGTCTCTGTCTCTATTCATTCAGTTTAGTTCAGTTGCTCAGTTGTGTCTGACTCTTTGCAACCCCATGAACTGTAGCACGCCAGGCCTCCCTGTCCATCACCAACTCCTGGAGTTCACCCAAACTCATGTCCATCGAGTCAGTGATACCATCCAGCCATCTCATCCTCTGTCATCCCCTTCCCCTCCTGCCCCCAATTTCTCCCAGCATCAGGGTCTTTTCCAATGAGTCAACTCTTTGCATCAGGTGGCCAAAGTACTGGAGTTTCAGCTTTAGCATCAGTCCTTCCAATGAACACCCAGGACTGATCTCCTTTAGGATGGACTGGTTGGACCTCCTTGCAGTCCAAGGTACTCTCAAGAGTCTTCTCCAACACCACAGTTCAAAAGCATCAATTCTTTGTCAGTCAGCTTTCTTCACAGTCCAACTCTCACATCCATACATGACCACTGGAAAAACCATAGCCTTGATTAGACGGACCTTTGTTGGCAAAGTAATGTCTCTGTTTTTTAATATGCTATCTAGGTTGGTCATAAGTTTCCTTCCAAGGAGTAAGCGTCTTTTAATAGAGAAATGCAAATAAAAACCACAATGAGATATCATCTAACACTGGTCAGAATGGTCATAATCAAAAAGTCTACAAACAATAAATGCTGGAGAGGGCATGGAGAAAAGGGAACCCTCTTACACTGTTGGTAGGAATGCAAACTGGTACAACCACTATGGAGAACAGTGTGGAGATTCCTTTAAAAACTGGGAATAGAACTGCCATAGGACCCAGCAATCCCACTATTGGGCATATCCCTTGAGGAAACCATGAGTGAAAGAGACATATACACCTCAGTGTTCATTGCAGCACTATTTACAATAGCTAGGACATGGAAGAGACCCAGATGTCCATCAGCAGATGAAAGGATAAGGAAGTTGGAATACTACTCAGCTATAAAAATGAATGCATTTGAGTTAGTTCTAATGAGGTGGTGAACCTGGAGCCTATTATACAGAATGAAGTAAGTCAGAAAGAGAAAGACAAATAGTATATATTAACACATATATATGGAATTTAGAAAGATGGTACCAACGATTCCACATGCAAGGCAGCAAAGTAGACATATACATAAAGAACAGACTTTTGGACTCAGTGGGAGAAGGAAAGGGTGGTATGATTTGAGAGAATAGCATTAAAACATATATGTTACCATATGAAAAATAGATGACCAGTGTGAGTTTATGCATGAAGCAGGGCACCCAAAGCCAATGCTCTGGGACAACCTAGAGGGATATGATAGGGAGGATGGTGGGAGGGGGGTTCAGTATGGGGGACACATATATACCTATGGCCAATTCATGTTGATGTATGGCAAAAACCACCACAATATTGCAATTATCCTCCAATTAAACTAATTTTTAAAAACTCTACTATTTATTTGTTGTTGTTGAGTCTCTCAGTCATGTCCAACTCTTTGCAACCCCATGGACTACAGCATGCCAGGCTTCCCTGTCCTTGACTATCTCCCAGAATTTGCTTAAACTCATGTCCATTGAGTTGGTGATGCCACCCAACTATTTCATCCTCTACTATTTACAGCCATGTGGTGGATTCATGTTGATGTAACGCAAAACCAATACAATATTGTAAAGTAATTAACCTCCAATTAAAATAAAATAAGAATAATTCCTGATTTTGATTTTTTCAAAGAGTGCCACTAGGAATATTTTTAAATGTCTTTTTGGAGAATGTACATATTTCTGGGACTGGAAGACTGTCATTATCTACTAGAGCATAAGCTAGATATAGATATATATTCTAGCAGTACTTTTACAATGTTTTCTACAGGTATTTTATAACAATTACAGTCCCACCAATACCATATGAGAATTCCAGTCTAAATTATTTTTAAAGATTCAGCTTTAGTTTGGTTATTTTCTTTTGCAAATATTTTCTGATCATCCTAGCCCACCAGTTGCCCTTTACCTGTGCTGCTACACTATAGTCCCATTTTTGTATTCCTCTTTTATAACTCATTTGTAGTTTTTTCCCCTATCTTCACGTCTATCATATAAGTGCATAAAGGGTGAAAACTACATCTTACTCATATTAGCATTCCTAATAGGCACTGGTATGTAGAAAGATCACTCAGAAAATACTTTTTGAATAAATGGATAAATGACATTTAATGCTATTCTCTTGCTTTTTTTAAGATTTATTCATTAATTTTATTTTTTGGCTGGGTGGCTCTTCCTCCCTCTGTGTGGGCCTTCCCTGGATGTGGTGAGCAAAGGCTACTCTTTGTTACAGTGTGCAGGCTTCTCACTGCAGTGGCTTCTTTTGTTGCAGAGTACAGGTTCTAGGCATGAGGGCTGCAGCAGTTGTAGCACACATCCACTCCAGTACTCTTGCCTGGAGAATCCCATGGATGGAGGAGCCTGGTGGGCTGCAGTCCATGGGGTCGCGAAGAGTCGGACTCGACTGAGCGACTTCACCTTCACTTTTCACTTTCATGCATTGGAGAAGGAAATGGCAACCCACTCCGGTTTTCTTGCCTGGAGAATCCCAGGGACGGGGGAGCCTGGTGGGGTCTATGGGGTCACACAGAGTCGGACACGACTGAAGTGACGCAGCAGCAGCAGCTCTAGAGCACAGGATTGTATTGCAGGGTGGATTCTTTACCACTGAGGTACCAGGGAAGCTCTCCTTGTTTTCATATAAGAAATCTGAGACCTAGAAGAGTTAAGTGCCTTGGATGAAGCCACCCAATAAATCCATAGCCTAGTGGTATTGCTGAGGTTACAGTCAGGGTCTCATGACTCTTAATTCATTGCTCTTTTTAATACATAATACTGCTCCCCCTAAAAATCCTACTCTCACAATAAATCTACAAAGAAGTTAAGCTGCCTTTCCATCTTTCAAAGAAGAAGGCAAAGGAGATAGTATAAGTCACCACCAGCTGTTGATAAGGTTATGGAATACACTGGACAGAAAACCCAGCTAGACGAGAATCTATACTTCTAGACAAATATGGAAGGGACAAAATCAGTTCAGTTCAGTTGTTCAGTCGAGTCCAACTCTTTGCAACCCCATGAACAGCAGCACGTCAGGCCTCCCTGTTCATCACCAACTCCCAGAGTTCACCCAAATCCATGTCCATTGAGTCGGTGATGCCATCCCACCATCTCATCCTCTATTGTCCCCTTCTCCTCCTACCTTCAATCTTTCCCAGAATCAGGTTCTTCCAATGAGTCAGCTCTTCGCATCAGGTGGCCAAAGGATTGGAGTTTCAGCTTCAAAATCAGTCCTTCCAATGAATATTCAGGACTGATTTCCTTTAGGATGGACTGGTTGGATCTCCTTGCAGTCCAAGGGACTCTCAAGAGTCTTCTCCAACACCACAGTTCAAAAGCATCAATTCTTAGGTGCTCAGCTTTCTTCACAGTCCAACTCTCACATCCATACATGACTACTGGAAAAACTTTAGCCTTGACTAGATGGACCTTTGTTGACAAAGTAATGTCTCTGCTTTTCAAAGTGCTATCTAGGT
>NW_011494605.1:2763175-2763880 GCF_000754665.1 Bison bison bison
GAATTTTCCACAGTTTAGGTGATCCACACAGTCAAAGGCTTTGGCATAGTCAATAAAACAGAAATAGATGTTTTTCTGGAACTCTCTTGCTTTTTCCATGATCCAGAGGATGTTGGCAATTTGATCTCTGGTTTCTCAGCCTTTTCTAAAACCAGCTTGAACATTTGGAAGTTCATGGTTCACGTATTGCTGAAGCCTGGCTTGGAGAATTTTTTGAGCATTACTTTACTAGCATGTGAGATGAGTGCAATTGTGTGGTAGTTTGAGCATTCTTTGGCATTGCCTTTCTTGGGATTGGAATGAAAACAGTGTCCAGTCCTGTGGCCACTGCTGAGTTTTCCAAATTTGCTGACATATTGAGTGCAGGACTTTCACAGCATCATCTTTCAGGATTTGAAATAGCTCAACCGGAATTCCATCACCTCCACTAGCTTTGTTCATAGTGATGTTTCCTAAGGCCCATTTGACTTCACACTCCAGGATGTCTGGCTCTAGACATCACATCTAGTGATGACACCATCGTGATTATCCCGGTCATGAAGATATTTTTTGTACAGTTGTTCTGTGTATTCTTGCCACCTGTACTTAATATCTTCTGCTTCTGTTAGGTCCCTACTATTTCTGTCCTTTATTGAGCCCATCTTTGCATGAAATGTTCCCTTGGTATCTCTAATTTTCTTGAAGAGATCTCTAGTCTTTACCATT
>NW_011494605.1:2763980-2766897 GCF_000754665.1 Bison bison bison
CCATCGTGATTATCCCGGTCATGAAGATATTTTTTGTACAGTTGTTCTGTGTATTCTTGCCACCTGTACTTAATATCTTCTGCTTCTGTTAGGTCCCTACTATTTCTGTCCTTTATTGAGCCCATCTTTGCATGAAATGTTCCCTTGGTATCTCTAATTTTCTTGAAGAGATCTCTAGTCTTTACCATTCCATTGTTTTCCTCTATTTCTTTGCATTGAAAGGGGACAAAATAGTTAGGCATTAAAGAGCTTTGGGAAAAGAAAAACTTCTTAAGTCCATAGAGCAAAATATTCTTAAAGGCTGGAGATGCTCTCACTGTATAATCCCCATAAACTGCTCTGAATTATTGGATGGTACAGAATCTGATTTTAAAGGATTATATAGAGATGTGAAGAGATGAGACAGCTGCCAGATATGCCCTGAGAGTTTGTAGTCATGGTCTGATGTTAGAGAAATCTGCCAAATAATATTCTAGCACAGAGATTTATGTTGAACTTTATAAAGCACCAAAGAAAATATACTGAAAAATAGATAAAACATAGTCAGGCATAACAGAATGAACACAGAGTATCAGCACAATTTGTAAGGAAAGGGCACTTAGATCATTTGGTTTCTCTCTGGGACAATACAATATTCTTTTATAAATTATTTAAGTTATTTAGGCAAAAGTTATTTTAATCAATAAATGCTTTTTAAGTTCTGCCTATGTGCAAAGCACTAGGGAATATATGAGAAAGCCCAGCAGTTTTTATCATGACATTTTCCTGATCTCAAATCTTCAATGGGTCTTAGAAAAGAAAAAAATCCCTCTATTGAGTTGGACACTCAATGAACTGGCTTCAGTCTGTTCCCGATCATCTAAATGGCTTATTAGCTCTCAAAAATTAAACAGTTCTTTGGGTTGAGAAGAACCCCTGGAGAAGGGAATGGCTACCCACTCCAGTATTCTTTCCTGGAGAATTCCATGGACAGAAGAGCCTGGCAGGCTTACAGATGACAGGATTGGAGAGTCAGACACGAATGAGTGACAACACACACACATATATCCACTGATATCTTATTTCACTGCCTTTGAGTCTGATATATATAATGTATATACTATATACTGGTACTATGTGCCAGGCATAAACTTCATGTTCATTCTATTATTTAATCCTGATACCAGTTCTCTTGAACTTAAATTGGGTTTTGACCACATCATTCCATTGAAATTCCCTTTGTTATGATCCCCCATATCTTCTACATTGCTAAATACTATAATCAATATTAATTCCTCAATTTACCTGACTTAGTAGTAGCATTTGGCACAGTAGATCACTCTGTCTTTAGCTGGGTCATACTATACTCTTTTGGTTTTCCTCTGGCTGCTGCTTCTCAAAAATCTTCTGTAGGATTCTCTTCATCTTTTAATATCTAATATATTCTTTCCAGGGTTCAGTCCTTAAATGCTTTCCCTTCTAAAAATATACCCATTCCCTTAGTAATCTCCTCAATCATTCACAAAGCTTTAAATACCACCTGTACACATTGATGGTCCTCAAAATTATAACAGAGCTCAGAAATTTGCCTGAACTCCAAATTAATTTATTCAAATCCCTGTATAACATCTCTACTTTCATGTCTAATAAAATTTCAAATTAAACATATTCAAAACCTGCCTCCTGATCTTTTCTCTCCAACTTGTCCTTCCTAGAGTCTTTCCCATCTTAAAAATTTAAGGTTTGCCAAAAAGTTCATTTGGATTTCTCCAAAGACCCTATGGAAAAACCCAAATGAACTTTTTGGCAAACCCAATAGCAATTTCAATGAATAAAGTGGTACATGCATACAATTAAATATTACTCAGTCATTAAAAGGGATGAAATTGATCATTTGTAGAGATGTGGATATATCTAAAGTCTATCACACAGAGTGAAGTAAGTCAGAAAGAAAAAATAAATACTGTATATTAATGCTTATATGTAGAATCTATAAAAATGGTACAGATACACTATTTGCAGAGTAGGAACAGAGATGCAGATGTAGAGAATGGATCCATGAACATAGCGGGGCCAAGAAGGAAGGGATGAATTGGTATTTTGGGGTTGACATATATACACTACTGTGTATAAAATATAAAGCTAGTTGGAACTTGTTGTATAGTGCAAGGAGCTCAGCTCAGTGCTCTGTGGTGACCTAGATGGGTGGGATAAGGGGGTGGCAGCAAGGTCCAAGAGGGAGGGTATATACGTATACATGTACAAATGTTCAGACCAAAAATTTTGAAATTATCCTCAGCTTCTCATCTCTCACATCCCAAATCCAATCTATCAGCAAACCTGGTGGTTATAGTTTCACATATTCCCAGAATCTGACTGTGCTCTTCTCTGCTGCTAGCACCCTGGTCCAAACCACCATAATCTCTCATCAAGATGATTTCCACTGCCTCCTAACTGGTTTTTCTGTTTCATCATTTCCTTTCTTAAAGTCCATTGTCTACAAAGATGCCAATTCATACAATCAAGAGACTGTACTGCTCTTCTGTTCATGTCCCTTCGATATTTTTTCACATCTCACCTATTATAAGTCCTTATATTGGCCCACAGGACCCAATATGATCTTACCCCTTTTTCTCTTTGACCTCATTTTCCATTGATCTTCCCTTCACTTACTCTTTAAGTCACAAATTGCTCTTCCTGTTTTCCTAATATGTGTCAGTCATGCCCTCACTCAAGGTTTTTACACTTGGGTCTTCTAATTCATATGCTCTTCTTCCTCTAGATATCCATGTGACTGGTTCATCTCTTCAGATTTTTCTTCAAATTCCACCTTCTCAGTGATTCAGTTCAGTTCAGTTCAGTTCAGTCGCTCAGTCGTGTCCAACTCTTTGCGACCCCATGAATCGCAGTATGCCAGGCCTCCCTGTCCATCACCAAC
>NW_011494605.1:2766997-2767136 GCF_000754665.1 Bison bison bison
TGACGTACTCCTTTTCCTATTTGGAACCAGTCTGTTGTTCCATGTCCACTTCTAACTGTTGCTTCCTGAGCTGCATATAGGTTTCTCAAGAGGCAGGTCAGGTGGTCTGGTATTCCCATCTCTTGAAGAATTTTCCACA
>NW_011494605.1:2767236-2769559 GCF_000754665.1 Bison bison bison
GCTCAGCTTTCTTCACAGTCCAACTCTCACATCCATACATGACTACTGGAAAAACTATAGCCTTGACTAAATGGACCTTTGTTGGCAAAGAAATGTCTCTGCTTTCTTCTGCTAATACTCTGCTTAAAAAGTGTAACCCTCCATCATGATATTCCCTAATACACATCCCTGATTTTTTTCCTCCATAGTGCTTTTTACCATCTGACATGTTTTACTTATTATACACTGTTTTCTCCCCTTCACCAGAAAGCAAATTTGATGAGACAAAATTCAAGCTTCTATGACTGCTAAAGTCTATATTCTTTTAACAACTCTTATTACATAAAATGTCCTCCCATCATACTTCCATATCTACATGCATGAACCATATATATAGACATTAGGGCTTAATTCAGTGATGCCCTTATCATATGGTAGACATTTAGAAAATAGCTGATAAATTAATGAGATTTAGTTGTGCCTTCAAATCACTTTATAATTTAGTGACAGAGACAGTGAAAAATAAGGGAAAATAAAGTAAGAGAGATATCAAAAGGTACACATTACAAGCAGTGAAGTTTGACAGACCTAGATTCAAAATCTATTACTAAGTGACCTTGAGAAAAACACATGTTCTCTCAGGTTCCATTCCACACTTACATACGGGGAAAATTATAATGACTTACCGAACAGTTCAAGGATTAAACAAAGTAAGTAACATAAAATACTTAGTCAAGTGTCTGGTGAATAACAGGCCGTCATCAAATATTAGTTTCATTCTTCCAAATCAACTAATTTTTCTTTTGAATTACTAGAATAAGTATTTTCTGTATCAGAGTTATAGCATTAAGCCAATCCTTTTGCTAATTAAAATGTTACCTGGACAATTGCTAATAATTGAGACAATTCAATAATTCCCCAGCTACTAACCCTTTAATACTGAAGTGACAACTTTTTAGTAACATTTTCACATGTATGTTGCCTACCCCAATTGCCTACCCTTGCCATATTTGTTTGACACAAGGTTGTCATTTTTATATCTAAGCAGATGCCCCCAAGCTTATAACAGTCCCACACTTTCTTTTAAACATGTAGGTCATTTATCACTCTCAGGTATGTAACAAGCAATTTGTGTGTGGATTGCACAGATTCTTCTCCCATCTCTATGAGTACTTGAATGCAAAAAGAATAGAGCTTTAGAAGCTAATAAAGGCATACTACTATTACTTTCAATTTCCTTATTCTTTTTATCCATCTCATGTCCTCCCCAAACTATCTCTGACCTCAGTGGAAAGACCAAAGAAATATTACCAAATAAATTCAGAAAAACTAGTGCCCAATCCAAGTCCCAGTGAACCTCCAGGATGTAAATGGATAATTTTACTTATTTTCCCTGCTGAGGCAAGGCCAAGTTTAACTCCTGTGAGTTAGAATAATAATTCTAGTAGTCTCTCCTGTGGTGACTTTTAAATGGACCTAACAGAAGCAGAAGATATTAAGAAGAGGTGGCAAGAATACACAGAACAACTGTACAAAAAAGATCTTCATGACCCAGATAACCACAATGGTGTGATCACTCACCTAGAGGCAGATATCCTAGAATGTGAAGTCAAGTGGGCCTTAGAAAGCATCACTACGAACAAAGATAGTGGAGGTGATGGAATTCCAGTTGAGCTATTTCAAATCCTGAAAGATGATGCTGTGAAAGTGCTACACTCAATATGCCAGCAAATTTGGAAAACTCAGCAGTGGCCACAGGACTACAAAAGGTCAGTTTTCATTCCAATCCCAAGAAAGGCAATGCCAAAGAAACCTCAAACTACCACATAATTGCACTCATCTCACACTCTAGTAAAGTAATGCTCAAAATTCTCCAAGCCAGGCCTCAGCAATACGTGAACCATGAACTTCCAAATGTTCAAGCTGGTTTTAGAAAAGGCTGAGAAACCAGAGATCAAATTGCCAACATCCTCTGGATCATGGAAAAAGCAAGAGAGTTCCAGAAAAACATCTATTTCTGCTTTATTGACTATGCCAAAGCCTTTGACTGTATGGATCACAATAAAGTGTAGAAAATTCTGAAAGAGATGGGAATACCAGACTACCTGACCTGCCTCTTGAGAAACCTATATGCAGGTCAGGAAGCAACAGTTAGAAGTGGACATGGAACAACAGACTGGTTCCAAATAGGAAAAGGAGTACGTCAAGGGTATCTATTGTCACCCTGATTATATAACTTCTATGCAGAGTACATCATGAGAAATGCTGTGCTGGATGAAGCACAAGCTGGAATCAAGATTGCTGGGAGAAATATCAATAACCTCAGATACACAGATGACACACC
>NW_011494605.1:2769659-2770082 GCF_000754665.1 Bison bison bison
AAGACTCTTGAGAGTCCCTTGGACTTCAAGGAGATTCAACCAGTCCATTTTGAAGGAGATCAGCCCTGGGATTTCTTTGGAAGGAATGATGCTAAAGCTGAAACTCCAGTATCTTGGCCACCTCAAGCGAAGAGTTGACTCACTGGAAAGACTCTGATGCTGGGAGGGATTGGGGGCTGTAGGAGGAAAGGGGGACAACAGAGGATGAGATGGCTGGATGGCATCACTGACTCGATGGACGTGAGTCTGGGTGAACTCCAGGAGTTGGTAATGAACAGGGAGGCCTGGTGTGCTGTGATTCATGGGGTCGCAAAGAGTCAGACATGACTGAGCGACTGAACTGAACTGAAACACATGCCAAATATTCCTTCTGCAAAATAAAGTAATCCCTCTTTATTAGATTATTGTATTAAATTGAAACAC
>NW_011494605.1:2770182-2770616 GCF_000754665.1 Bison bison bison
CAGAAAGTGAAGAGGAACTAAAAAGCCTCTTGATGAAAGTGAAAGAGGATAGTGAAAAAGTTGGCTTAAAGCTCAACATTCAGAAAACTAAGATCATGGCCTCTGATCCCATCACTTCTTGGCAAATAGATGGGGAAACAGTGGAACCAGTATCAGATTTTATTTTTATTTTATTTATTTTTATTTTATTTTTTTATTTATTTTATTTTTTGCAGATGTGACTGTAGCCATGAAATTAAAAAACACTTACTCCTTGGAAGGACAGTTATGCCCAACCTAGATAGCATATTAAAAAGCAGAGACATTACTTTGCCAACAAAGGTCCATCTAATCAAGGCTATGGTTTTTCCAGTGGTCATGTATGGATATGAGAGTTGGACTGTGAAGAAAGCTGAGCACTGAAAAATTGATGCTTTTGAACTGTGGGGTTGGAG
>NW_011494605.1:2770716-2809581 GCF_000754665.1 Bison bison bison
CAGTGGGGTTGGAGAAGACTCTTGAGAGTCCCTTGGACTTCAAGGAGATTCAACCAGTCCATTTTGAAGGAGATCAGCCCTGGGATTTCTTTGGAAGGAATGATGCTAAAGCTGAAACTCCAGTATCTTGGCCACCTCAAGCGAAGAGTTGACTCACTGGAAAGACTCTGATGCTGGGAGGGATTGGGGGTAGGAGGAGAAGGGGACAACAGAGGATGAGATGGCTGGATGGCATCACTGACTCGATGGACGTGAGTCTGGGTGAACTCCAGGAGTTGGTAATGAACAGGGAGGCCTGGTGTGCTGTGATTCATGGGGTCGCAAAGAGTCAGACATGACTGAGCGACTGAACTGAACTGAAACACATGCCAAATATTCCTTCTGCAAAATAAAGTAATCCCTCTTTATTAGATTATTGTATTAAATTGAAACACTTTAAGGAATTTAGCAGAGTGCTTGGCACACAATAAATGTTTTAAAGTGTTTTTCTTGTTTATTCATTTGTTTGTTTGTTTGTTTTATTGTCTTGGGTTTCATTGCAGCATGTGGGATCCTCACTGTAGCTTGCAGGTTTCTCTCCAGTTGTGGTGCAGGGGCTCCAGAGAGCATGGGCTCTGTAGTTTGCAGAGCTTGGGCTCTCTAGTTGAGGTGTGCAGGCTTAGTTGCCTTGTGGCATATGGGACCTTAATTCCCCAACCTGGGATCAAACCCAAATTTCCTGCACTGGAGGGACAATGCCTAACCATTAGAACACTGGGGAAGTCCCATGAAGTATTACCCCACATTATTTCTTAGCCCCCAAACAAACATTACAGGTGACATGGATCTCAGACTAATGGGTTGCATGCTGCAACAGAGATTACTAGTTGCCTATCAAACATTGCTTCTTCCTAAGAAAGCAAGCCCTCATTTTTCTGGCAGTAGTACTGTTTCAAGTTAAAATATAAAACAATTTACCAGACAGCAGTAGCCGTACAAATGTAAAAGGAAGTCACTGGGTCAAATTTCTAGGTAAAAATCTCTTTCAATACAACTAACTCAATTCAAAGGTGTGCCATTTTTCTCTTATTTTTGTTCTTACTGCCTAAAATTAGAAAAGCATGGCTGAAGCTGCTGTAATGACCTTTGAAGATAGAAGCCAAGAGCTATGGATGGTAGAATAGAAAAACAGAAGGAGCCTGGATCTCTCTCTGATGACTTCAAGGAGTGACTGACCGGCCTGAACCATATATCTCCAGAATTTTTTATAAGAGAAAAAGAAAGCCTTATATCATCAAACAACTATTATTTTGCTTTTCTGTTATGTGTAGGCAAGCCCAATCTTAACTAATATACTTGCCATCAATCATGCTGAGATGGGATTTTTCCGTTAGTTTATATTTCATAGAAGTAGACCCACAATAGCATTGGTGCTATGAACATAGTATCCTGTGCTCACAGAAAAGGAGGGCCTGATAAATTTTCTTAGGTATAAACATTTTTTTCCCCTGAAGGTTCAGACCATTAGGTTCAGTATCAGTAAAATCTGACAGCAATTTCAGGCCCTCTTCATCAACTATCTGCTTTCCCTAAATTACTATGCTTTCACCAACCAAGCCATATATCTTCTAACATTTTATTTTAAAATATCTTGTATTATTCCCTCATGGCCAGTTCAGCTTAAGTGAACAGTAAACTTCTATAGGTAAGGGACTCAGAAAAACTTGGGTACTAACTCTAGCTCTGGATGTACTGGCCATGTACCTTTTGTTTCTTCATCAGTAAAATGGAATAATGCCACCTATTATGGCAGATCTGGAAGTTAAATTAGAGAATAATACATATAAAACAGCTAGCACAGTGATTGGCACTGAGCAAACGTTTAGTAGGCTTTTTTCTGTCACCCCTCCTCTTTCACTTCCTAATGAAGCCAGAATTTCAGAAAAGAGAGGAATTATCCAAAAGGAATTCCTTATGTCTCTGTTTCTCTTTCCTTGACTATTTAGACTGAAGGAATACCTCATTTATCTAGTTCTAAAGGTAAGGCAATTTCTGGCAGATATTCATCTCCTTTTGGCTTATTGAAGAAGCACACTTCAGGAAGCCTGGGGAGGCTCCCACAGGGACTTGCTAAAATTTTCTGAACATGTTCAGGCATTAGATCTCTATTACTGGAACCCCAAGGAGCACCAATCATCTTATCCAAAGATTTAGGAAGCTAATAGTTCATTATGAACATGGCTCTGGAGAGCTGAGCTTTCAAAAGAATCCATATCTTCTGTTTCACTGCCTGAAGACTACTATAAGACTAGTGAAATCTTGGAAAGAGTGATTCTTAGAGGCCCCATAGCGCCCTGCTATTTGAGGTCCCTGCTTGGCTAGGGCAATATACATTTCCATTATCACTGCAGGAAATCTAAGGACCATGTAGAGGTATTTATGTGAAACAGCACTAGACAATGAACAGCAAGGAAAAGAACGTCAGGAGAAAATAGGAACTTGCAAAGTCAGGGAATTCAAACATTCTTCTCAAAGTGTTCATTCCAGAGGATAACAGAAAATACTAACCAGCTGACTGTGATGTATTATAAGTATAGGATAGGACTGCCATTTAGTAAGCACTTGCTTATAGACACCAATGAGGCACAATACATGCATGACCTCATTTAATGCACATTGTGATCCCATATAATAAACATGATTTGCATTTTGCAGCTGAAGCCAAAATAATGCATGCTGTGTCAGTCCCAAGGTCAAGTGTTAGCTCATAGTAAATAAATGTTAGAGCCAGTGCTAATCTATGTCTAACTCATAATAAAGCTATGCTCTTTGCAAAACACCAGGTTGAAAAGGCAACTATGATATGATCTATCACACTCCTAAATTAAAAAGAACCCTAAAATTTTGGGAAAGATATCTCAGCTTTTTCATGGATTTATATTAGCAGAATGTATTTCCATTCTAAAATATCAACATTAAGTGTTTGTTAATGAACCTTTATTAAAGACCTGAGAGAGTGAAGGTATATGATACCACTTTCACTTTTACCCCTTGGTTCCTGCACTTAAATTTTCTATTGGGAACACAGCACCATGAGGTGCTTTGTGTGCAAGCTCAGTCATGTCTGGCTCTTTGCAATCACATGGACTGTAGCCTGCCAGGCTCCTCTGTCCATGGACTTTTCCAGCCAAGAATACTGGAGTGGGTTTCCATTTCCTCCTCCAGGGGAATCTTCCTGACCCATGAGGTGCTTATCAACACATTGACCAGGGGATTTTTGCAGAAACTAACACCTGTGGTCAGCAATTTATCATATAAGTGAATAGTGAAACGTCTTGGGTCAATAACATTTTGGGTAACAAAAGATGTAGTAATACATCTCGGTCAATAAGTTGTTAAAAGCTACAAATAAGAGTTCTCTTATTTAATACCTATTCACCTAAAAAGAATGTTATCCCATCCTTTCACAGTGGTGCTTTCTTTAGAAGGCTGTTCTGTTTCTGATGACAGCTGCTTCAGGATGGAATGGTATAATATACCATCCATGGTATATACCATGGTATAATATACCATATGATCCAGTGATGATGGGCCCACTCCCACAACCCCTTTGCTGTGAAATGGGGCCCCTCTTAAATGCTATGTTTTGTGTGATTCCATGCCTGTGAATCTTATAGGCATTCTGTAAGATACTGCATAGTGGTACCACAGGCAAGAAAGTCAAACTCAGATCCAGAGTAGGTAATTAGAGGATGAACTGCTGGTCTTCCTGCTTAGAAGGCACCCAGTGTGAATTGTCCCTAAATGTCTGGCTGGCCTTCCTCCAGAAATAGTGACATACTGGGGACTCAGCATCAGTCTCTTTCTCATAAGTCAGACATAAAGAGGCAGCAGTAGCTAGGTCAGCTTTGGTAAGTGGAAGTCTATGCAGCTACAACAATACAGAGTCCCCTGTGGCCACTCTATTTACATGACCATGATAGTTCCAGGGTATGTGATAATAAAGGCTAGCTGATGTCAACTGGCTGAGTCATTTTGTCTACTGGGTTAATTATAATCACTGCCTCTTCCCTGGAAGTTGCTTCCAGGAAGCATTAATATGGATTGAAAAACTTTTTTAAATAAACCAAACAAACTCAACACCCAGATATTCTACAACCCCATACCCTCTGGTGAATTCACATGTTTTTCAACATTTTCTATTGTTCACGGGCCACAGTCAGAAATTACCAGCATTGAAAACAGCAGGCATTGGGATCAGGACTCTGAGGCAAAAAAACATTATGTGCTTATCTTGCCCGCGGTGACAGCTGAAGCCTGGTGATGTCTGGAATACTTGTAAATAAAGGCATCCTCAAAAAGTATACATCAGTGAAGTTCAGTAAGACAGTCTGAGTGTGCCCATTCCCATTTGTCCAATCACATGCCTCTACTTTGCACATGGTGTCGGCAAGCCTTGGTTCTTTTTCCTTCCAGTCTCCTGATGAATCAGCCAGACCATTGGTCACCTCTTAGGAATCTATATGTATTCTCATTTGGGACACATCTTCTTCCATACAAAGTTAATGTCCAGGTACACTGCTTGTAGCACCATTCATTTTGGAAGATTTTTCCCTGTCCACATTTTATGGTCACCTTATATATGGTATATATGGCTATAATGCAGGTGCCATACATTTTTGGCGTTCAACCACATACTAAAATGACTTATTCATAAACTCAGCACAGGCCTTCCCTTACTCTTTCAGCTGGTCATACAGGATCAGGGCATGAAGCCATAGAGAGGAAGGGAATCTGGTACAATCCAGTGGGTATGTTTAAAAAAAAAAAAAAAGTTTGGGCTACCTTATTATATATTTTACTTGTGACTGCTGGTCCTGCTCAAACTCAATCCCAGGTGCACTGTTTCCATCTTATGACAGGCCTGTCCAACTTTATAACTTGGTGGGTCCAACAGAACATAGCTTATAATTGAGATTTCCAGATACCTGGTCACTTGGTGCCTCATTGTAAAGCATTTCATCTCTTTCAGGGGCAAGTTACGTGCCAGGAGCTATTTCTCAAAAGGCACATAACTCTCTACTGTGGATGATAAGGGCTTGGTCTAGAATCCTTGTGGCCTCAGAAATGTTTCCTGTACTGGAACTCAGCATATTATATTTCCACACTAAATCTTTTTCCAATAATGATACCTCCAACAACAGTTGGCCACATCTTCAGTCAATGGACTCTAGATCTGAAAGTTGACTCAGATCCGGGAACTGAGCAAGGGATGCTAAGTTTTGCAGAGAGAGCAACCATCTTCCATTTTTGCCTTTATTTGGTTGTAGATGTTAAGCAGCACTCTTATTGACTATCTATCTAGCTTGTCACTAGAAACAGCATTTCTAATGGCCATCTCCTCAACTTCCTGAAGGTCAAGTCCCCTTGATTGGCCCTCAAACTTTGCCTGTCATTAAGATAATTATGGCCTTCTTCCCCTGGTGATAAACCACCACCACCTGGCCTCTATTACTTCAAACACTATCTATCACGAAGGACATTAAGGAACCCAACTCTATGACAGGCTCTCTTACCATCATCCATGGCCGGCAGAGGAGACCCATAAGGATCTCTTAATGATGCTGGTGTTCGTCTCATCATCTCTTAATGATGCTGATGGTATTGAAATACGTGTTCTAGATTCCCTTCTGTAGAACATAGTGGGTGGGTCTTTCGGCGTCACATAATATATCCTAGCCAATAGATTCACTTCTATTAGCTTTAGTATTCTTCCCTTACTATGTGTCAGGGAACACAGTCATTTCATTGAATATGTGTGCCAAGTCGCTCAGTCACGTCCAACTCTTTGCAACCTCATGGACTGTAGCCTGCCAGGCTTCTTTGTCCATGGGAGTCTCCAGACAGTGGGTTGCCATTCCCTTTTCCAGGGGATCTTCCCAACCCAGGGACTGAACCTTCACCTCTTATGTCTCCTGCATTGGCAGGTGGGTTGAATATGAGCCATCAAATTCTCCAGGCTTTTAAGAGCTACTTCACAGTACTTATCCCATTCCTGTGACATGGTTGTCTGGGTGTTAAATCCTTTGTCCTAAGAATGTACATACAAGTAAATTAATTCTTGCATATCCACTCTTTTTTCAGCCTCCTTAATCAACTATCCTCAAAATCTAACCTCCTGGCAGATAAGCTAATTAACTGTTGTAGCTCCTTTGGTGTATAATTGCTTTCCCTCCTAATCAGGTCTATCAAATCCTAGCATGCTGGGATCCAAACTGAGTTATAGCTTGGCAATCAGGACAAGAGATGCAGGGAGCTCCTCAGAAGGCACCTATTGTCTTGCAGGGGTGCAGCCTCAGCAGTATCTTCCAGAACTAAGGAAGTTGTAACATTGAGGGTTTGAAGGGATCTGACAAGCCAATTCTCAAAGAAATTCATCCATATATCCATGTCCCATATGTCAGGATCTCAAGCTTTCCAACCAGGTATCTGACCTTAATATAACAGACCTACTTTGGCTGGGCATTTAAACATTTCTGAACATGTGCTATTCTAACAATCAAGTTCTGAGTCTGCCTCTCCACTGAATCTACTCTTCTACTGCAGGACCCTATGGCTGTTATACTTCACCCTGAACTACTCAGTAATACACCACAAATTCTCATTATCCTTTTGAGTGGCATCAATATAATTTAGCAACAGCCAGCCAACTCTATAGTCCTCAGACATTGTTTTCCCTATATCTTTAAAACACCTACAGAGCAATCCCCTCCACTGGCACATTTTTCCAGACCATTATTGGCAAATTCTTCAATTGGATTGGTGCCTTGTGCCAGGAAATACCTGTATCTCACAAAACACCCAGAATAGGATAGCATTCCCTTGTCTGCAGGGCAGTGAGTGAGTCATTTCAAAAACTCCATCTCATTCTTGGTACCACCCCATTCTCAGCCCTACGAGTGTTAACTCAACTCTTCTGAGAAGAAGGTGCCCTTAGACAAGTTACAGATGTGTTGAAGGAGATAACTGGAAGATGAAAGGAGAGGGTTCAAGGAGAATCTTCAGACTACAAAGTACAGCTTATATCCTGGGAAAGGATGCAGAAATGAAGAATAACTGGATAGGAAGAATCTTAGACAGCAACATGGTTCTAAGACAGTTTAGTTAAATAGAGAGTTCTCTGTTTAGAGTTGGCCATTAGAGGAGTCCTTCACCACAGAAGACTGTAGCAAGCAGTAGTACTCATGCCATGCTCAGTCACTGACTGGGAGCAGTTTCAGGATAAATGCTCTCAGGGTGAGTGTGGTAGTGGATTCGGAGGAATAAAATCCTAGCTGTCAGTCAACTATGTTCCCAAGAATAGAGGATTTGAGAGATGCATTTCCATGGCTGCCACATCTGTGTGCTTAGGACTCTGAGATGTTCTGACATGATTCATACCATCAAGGAACTCACAGTACAGTAGAAGAAATGAATCTAAATGGAAATAAGGGAATAATTTGAACTTGGGATGGAGAACTTATCCTGGGTTTTATCAAAATAAAATATTAAAATTTAATATTCCAGAAGGAGTCTGGGATGATGGTGACATAAAACTCTTTTATCCTTCCTAATTTCCTCTCTGTGTTGGCCCAATTATTGTAGGGTAATGAGGGATACTTTTCTCATCACCACTTCAGGGAAACAGGAAAGGATCTTACATGCACAGCTGAGGTCTTGCCTTTTGCCTTTTTACTTGACTCGGAGAAAGCAGTCCACAGAATCACTTACGACAGATTGTCTTTAGCCCTTCCTGTACAAAGATGATATTCCAATCCCCCTAACTTTGCCAGTAAAATCACTCAGTTAAGCAACACATAAGGGTTCCTTCTGTAACTGATCTACATAAATATAGACCTGCTTGTGGCATAGTAAGAAATACACTTGCCATTACCTCCTGTGTACATGAGGAAGCAATTCCCTTACTGGAATACCTCACCCTGCTCATCTTTGGTCATTCTAGAAAAATATTAGGAAGATTGTAACAAACCAAAAAAAGTAAGCACCCGGAAATGAAACTCCAAAACCAGATCTACACGAGTTCAGTCAATAGTATTAATTAATCAAGTGGTTTTCAAAGTATAGTCCCTGAACCATCAGCATCAGACACACCTTGAAACTTGTTTTACATTCACACTTATGAATTCTTTCATTTGTTATTATTTTCCTTTTCTAGCCTGCCAAAGCCAACACAGAAGTTACGTCTATTGAATAAAACAGCACAGACTTGGGAATCCAGGAGGGGCTCAATAAAAATCTGCTAAAAAGTAAATACTAGAATAACAAAACTTTACAGAACCACTCAGATATATAAAAATCTAAGATATGGTAAGAAAATCATAAGAGATAAATAGGGAAATAATAACTCAAGAAATGAAGTAGATAAAATATTCTGCTTTGAAAATAGTTACTTCATGACCATATCCTAAACTAAAACCAAAGTACAATATTAAAACTATATATACATATATTTATTTAAATATTGTATAAATTATAAGTTAGATATACTACATATACAATGTATAAATATTTATTCAAATATATACTTATATATGGAAATATATTATTTAGTATTATATATATGGTAGTAAAATTACAAAAATTATACAAGATAAACTATCCCCAGGTAGAATATAGTAGATCAAAGCAGTCCAATGCTTCCACTGGAAAAATGATAATAAGCTGGATAAGTTACAAAAATAATTTGATAATCTGCAATTCCAATGAGTGAGGCAAACATTGTAAGTTGAACTGATGATCGCAGAACTCCCCCCAACCCCGAGGATATTTTGCGACTCTGGGTACAGACTGAGGATCAGGGGTGGCCTCAAGAGAAGACCCCTAAAAGAAAACCAGCAAAGGTATGAGCGGTAATCAAGGACTTAAATGACATTTGAAAGACCTCAAGCAAGCCATTTCCCCAACAGGACATTTGCCAAGTTCCGGGGCTGCACATGTCTCTCTTAATTCATAGTTCATACCGTACATCCAAATTTATTCTAGGTAGGTTTACATATAAATATGAAAGGCAACGGAGAAGGCAATGGCAAGCCACTCCAATACTCTTGCGTAGAAAATCCCATGGATGGAGGAGCCTGGTAGGCTGCAGTCCATGGGGTCGCTAAGAGTCGGACACGACTGAAGCGACTTAGCAGCAGCAGCAGCAGCAGCAGCAGCATGAAAGGCAAAATCAGAGAGCTTTAAAAAAAAAAAAAACTTAGGCAAACAATTCCATGACCTTGGAGTGAGTGTAGATTTCTTACACAGGACACATAAAAAGCCTTAGTACAAAAATAATTGATTCATTGTACTATTCTAAAACTAAGAATTTACATTCATCCAAAGATACAAATTTAAAGAGTGAAAGTATCAACCCACAGTGTAGAATAAGGTATTTGTAATTATACATTTGACAAAGGACTTGTATCTAGAATACATAAAGAATTCCCCAAATCAGTAAGAAAATGGCAAACCACCCAATAAAAACTGAGTGGGAAAAGATTTAAATAGGTACTTCACAGAAAAGGATATCAAAATATAAATATGCTACATAAATGGTGCTCATATTCTTTATTCTTTTTCATGTGGCAAATGAAAAATAAAGCCAAAATGAGAAATTTCTATACACCCACCAGAAGTTCTGAAATGAAAATAATGAAACAAAGTGTTGGAAAAAAGCTTAACTCTCATATAATGCTGGAGGAAGTATAAATTGGTACGACTACTTAAGAAAACAATTTAGCCATTTAAAGCTGAATAAATGCATACTCCATGACCAAGTAACTCCTTGGTATGTATCCAACAGAATGCTTACATATGTTTACCAAAAACATGCTCACAGAACTGCTATTTGCAACAACTAAAAACTGGAAATTTCACAAATGCCTATAAACAGTAGAATGGATAAATAAAGTGTGATATATTCACACAATGGAATAACAGGTAGCAATGAAAATGAATAAACTTCTACTACATGGATTAATATGGATGCATCTCAAAATTATAATTTTAAGTAAAAGAAGCTAGATAGAAAAGAATACATACCATGTAATTACTTTTGCATGAAATACTGAAATAGAAAAATAAGTAATAAAAAATCTATGCTTAAATTGGGATGTTGTTACCATGGAGGAAGACACTGAGCACAAACAAGGGTGGAGGTTAGGAGTCTCTGGGATACCAGGAATGTTTTCTTTTTCAGTCTACATGATGCTGATTAGATGGGTATGTCAAAAAAAAAATGAAATACATACTTTTGATGTATCCACTTTTTTGTATATCCAAGTAAATTTTAAGAATTTAAAAGCAGTAAAAGATAATTATGAATATTTACCTTTTGTATAAATGGAAAAGAATGTCCTAAAAGCAAATAGACAAAAAATCAAAGTAAATAGTCTTAAACCTGATTTACAAAAAGCTTGAGGAATCTACATCTATAAACACAATTTTAGTTTGCCACAGAGCCTAAAGAGTTAATATCAGTAGTACACAGTGAGCAAGGGTAAATTCACACAGATGGACAAAAAACATATTTAGAGAAGAAAAAAGTAATGGCCAATAAGCATACACAAATAATAGTTCTAACTCTAACAATTAAAGAAATTCAAACTAGAGCAATAAAATGAAAAATTTTCACTATCCAAATCAGTAGTACCGTAATGATGAGACAATACTAATAAGGATAAGATAAGACAGCACTTTCATCCACTGTTGGCGTTAATTTAAATTGGTTCTTGAATCAAAACTTCAAAAACAAAGAGTATGGACTCAGGAGCACCTAAACAATATCTATGATCCCAAAGTCCCAACAGCCCATTTTCCATGTAGCCTACCCCCTTTTCCTTAGTTGTTACCCTTTTAACTGAGTGGTCCCGATACTGAATTAGTACCAACATTGTTTAAATTGATAGTGGTCCTAAGAGGAAGGAATACTATGTAAATTCATTTTCTGTAATACATCCTTTCTATAATAGTTAATTTTAGACAAGTTTATATTATTTCTAAAATAATTATATAATCTAATCTTCATTAATTTCCTAATTTATTTAATAAGTATTCACCAAGAATATGCTACTATTTGCCAGGCTCTATGCAGAGTGGGTCAGGGCAGCCAGTTAAGGACTAAAGAGGATGCAAGCTGAGGTCAAGCCTCATAGCTAAGGCCTTAAACCCAAGGTCAAGTAGGTTGTAGAACAAAAGCTCAAACTTCTGATAAACACAAAGTATCCTAGTTGTCGTGGCAGGGATCCCAAAAGAAATCCGTCACACAGGCGACATCAAAGAAATCTGCACTATGCAGCAGTATCCATCTCTTTAGCTGAGATGAATAATGGAGGTCACCCACTAAAGAGAGCTGGCCAACTGGAAACTACCAGAATAAAACTAGAAACCAAAAAACACCACAGATAAAACCAGCAGCATAAACTAAGTCATGGACAAGCAGTCATGCTGATGTCTTCTGACAGACATCCTATTATCAGAATAGCAAGATACGAACTTGATGGGTAGCAGTATTCTACATATTTGACAATTATTAAATTCTCACAACAGTCTGACAGAAGAGGCATCTTAATAGTTTATTTTAAACATGAGGAATTCATAATAGAGTTCGAGGATTTGCCCAAGGCCACACAGCTAATAAGTGGTAGGGCTGGGATTCATCAAGGAAGCCAGATTCTTGCTCCAGGTAGCTCTATTTATTCATTTATTAAATAGACATTACTGGGAACCTACCAAATGCCAGACACTGGGATATACTGTTCAGCTCAGTTCAGTCGCTCAGTCGTGTCCGACTCTTTGGACCCCATGAATTGCAGCACGCCAGGCCTCCCTGTCCATCACCAACTCCCGGAGTTCACGCAAACTCACATCCATTGAGTCGGTAATGCCATCCAACCATCTCATCGTCTGTCGTCCCCTTCTCCTGCCCCCAATCTGTCCCAGCATCAGAGTCTTTTCCAACGAGTCAACTCTTCGCATGAGGTAATAAAAGTATCGGAGTTTCAGCTCCAGCATCAGTCCTTCCAAAGAACCCCAGGACTGATCCCCTTTAAAATGGACTCGTTGGATCTCCTTGCAGTCCAAGGGACTCTCAAGAGTCTTCTCCAACATCACAGTTCCAAAGCATCCATTCTTCGGCACTCAGCTTTCCTCACAGTCCAACTCTCACATCCATACATGACCACTGGAAAAACCATAGTCTTGACCAGACGGACCTTTGTTGGCAAAGTAATGTCTCTGTTTTTCAATATGCTATCTAGGTTGGTCATAACTTTCCTTCCGAAGAGTAAGCGTCTTTTAATTTCATGGCTGCAATCACCATCTGCAGTGATTCTGGAGCTCAAAAAAATAAAGTCAGCCACTGTTTCCACTGTTTCCCCACCTATTTCCCATGAAGTGATGGGACCAGATGCCATGATCTTCATTTTCTGAATGTTGAGCATTAAGCCAACTTTTTCAACTTTTTCACTATCCTTTTTCACTTTCATCAAGAAGCTTTTTAGTTCCTCTTCACTTTCTGCCATAAGGGTGGTATCATCTGCATATCTGAGGTTATTGATATTTCTCCCAGCAATCTTGATTCCAGCTTGTGCTTCATCCAGCACAGCATTTCTCATGATGTACTCTGCATAGAAGTTAAATCAGCAGGGTAACAATATACAGCCTTGACGTACTCCTTTTCCTATTTGGAACCAGTCTGTTGTTCCATGTCCACTTCTAACTGTTGCTTCCTGAGCTGCATATAGGTTTCTCAAGAGGCAGGTCAGGTGGTCTGGTCTTCCCATCTCTTTCAGAAATTTCCACAGTTTATTGTGATCCACACAGTCAAAGGCTTTGGCATAGTCAAGAAAGCAGAAATAGATGTTTTTCTGGAACTCTCTTGCTTTTTCAATGATCCGGTGATGTTGGCAATTTGATCTCTGGTTCCTCTGCCTTTTCTAAAACCAGCTTGAACATCTGGAAGTTCATGGTTCACGTATTGCTGAAGCCTGGCTTGGAGAATTTTGAGCATTACTTTACTAGCATGTGAGACGAGTGCAATTGTGCAGTCGTTTGAGCATTCTTTGGCATTGCCTTTCTTTCGGATTGGAATGAAAACTGACCTTTTCCAGTCCTGTGGCCACTGCTGAGTTTTCCAAATTTGCTGGCATAGTGAGTGCAGCACTTTCACAGCATCATCTTTTAGGGATTTGAAATAGCTCAACTGGAATTCTATCACCTCCACTAGCTTTGTTCATAGTGATGCTTTCTAAGGCCCACTTGACTTCATATTCAGGATGTCTGGCTCTTGGTGAGTGATCACACCATCATAATTATCTTGGTCATGAAGATTTTTTTGGACAATTCTTCTGTGTATTCTTGCCACCTCTTCTTAATATCTTCTGCTTCTGTTAGGTCCATACCATTTCTGTCCTTTATTGAGCCCATCTTTGCATGATATGTTCCCTTGATATCTCTAATTTTCTTGAAGAGGTCTCTAGTCTTTCCCATTCTGTTGTTTTCCTCTATTTCTTTGCACTGATCGCTGAGGAAGGCTTTCTTATCTCTCCTTGCTATTCTTCAGAACTCTGCATTCAGATGCTTATATCTTTCCTTTTCTCCTTTGCTTTTCGCTTCACTTCTTTTCACAGCTATTTGTAAGGCCTCCCCAGACAGCTATTTTTCTTTTTTGCATTTCTTTTCCATGGGGATGGTCTTGATCCCTGTCTCCTGTACAATGTCACGAACCTCATTCCATAGTTCATCAGGCACTCTATCTATCAGATCTAGCCCCTTAAATCTATTTCTCACTTCCACTGTATAATCATAAGGGATTTGATTTAGGTCATACCAGAATGGTCTAGTGGTTTTCCCTACTTTCTTCAATTTAAGTCTGAATTTGGCAATAAGGAGTTCATGATCTGAGCTAGAGTCAGATATACTGTAGATACAAACATGAATTAAGAGTGTAGCAGAATGAGGGGAGTGGTGGGCTTAATATTCCGGTAAATGTTAAAACAGAGGATTCGGTCAAGTGCCACTCAGAATTATGAGAAATTTTGCTGGGGGAGATCAAGAATGTTTTTACCAATGGCATTTGAATTGAATTTTGAAAACTAAATGGAAGGGAGACAATGTAAAAGGGGTGGGGTAGGGCATTTCAGGCAGCAGGTTCAATATAGAAGTACATATATTCAAATACACTATGAAAACATACCAGTTTGCATGACTGCAGAATGAAATCCACAAAGGTAAGTGGCAGAAAAAGGAAAAAGGAAGACAAGCTAGCATTTCTGCAACAGCATCAAACTACTGCACAATTGCACTCATCTCACATGCTAGTAAAGTAATGCTCAAATTTCTCCAAGCCAGGATTCAACAATATGTGAACCATGAACTTCCAGATGTTCAAGCTGGTTTTAAGGCACAGGAACCAGAGATCAAACTGCCAACATCCACTGGATCATCAGAACAGCAAGAGAGTTCCAGAAAAACATCTATTTCTGCTTTATTGACTATGCCAAAACCTTTGACTGTGTGGATCACAATAAACTGTGGAAAATTCTGAAAGAGATCGGAACACCAGACTACCTGACCTGCCTCTTGAGAAATCTGTATGCAGGCCAGGAAGCAACAGTTAGAACTGGACATGGAACAACAGACTGGTTCCAAATAGGAAAAGGAGTACGTCAAGGCTGTCTATTGTCACCCTGCTTATTTAACTTCTATGCAGGGTACATCATGAGAAACACTGGGCTAGATGAAGCACAAGCTGGAATCAAGATTTCTGGGAGAAGTATCAATAACCTCAGATATGCAGATGACACCACCTATATTATGGCAGAAAGCGAAGAAGAACTAAAGAGCCTCTTGATGAAAATGAAAGAGGACAGTGAAAATTTTGGCTTAAAACTCAGCATTCAGAAAACAATGATCATGGCATCTGGTCCCATCACTTCATGGCAAATAGATGGGGAAACAGTAGAAACTGTGACAGACTTTATTTGTAGGGGGTGAGGGGAGCTCCAAAATCACTGCAGATGGTGATTGCAGCCATGAAATTAAAAGACTCTTACTCCTTGGAAGGAAAGTTATGACCAACCTAGACAGCATATTACAGAGACATTACTATGTCAACAAAGTCAAGTCAAAGCTATGGTTTTTCCAGTATTCATGTATGGGTATGAGAGTTGGACCATAAAGAAGGCTGAGCACTGAAGAATTAATGCTTTTGAACTGTGGTGTTGGAGAAGACTCTTGAGAGTCCCTTGGACTGCAAGGAGATCCAACCAGTCCATCCTAAAGGAAATCAGTCCTGATTATTTATTGGAAGGACTGATGTTGAAGCTGAAACTCCAATCCTTTGGCCACCTGATGCAAAGAGCTGACTCATTTAAAAAGACCCTGATGCTGGGAAAGATTGAAGGCAGGCAGTGAAGGGGATGACAGAGGATAAGACGGTTGGATGGCATCACCGACTCAATGGACATGAGTTTGAGTAAACTCCTGGAGTTGATGATGGACAGGGAGAACTGATGTGCTGCAGTCCGTGGAGTCGCAAAGAGTAGGACATGACTGAGCAACTGAACTGAACTACATCAACCAGGCTACTGCCAGTGAAAGATCCACCCAGTAGATACTAATCCTGCTAAAGTTAAATAGAAGACACATGAAGATTTTGTCATTTGTTTAAACCCCCAGCAAGTTATATTTTTAGCAAAACAATTAGGGACTTAAAGAAGTAAATATAGGCTTCTCAGGCAGCACTAGTGGTAAAGAACCCGCCTGCCAATGCAAGAGATGTAAAGAGAGGTGAGTCTGATCTCTAGGTTGGGAAGATACCCTGGAAGAAGGCAAGGAAATCCACTCCAATATTCTTGCTTGGAGCATCCCATAGGCAGAGGAAACTGGCAGGCTATAGTCCATAGGGTCACATAGAGTCAGACACGACTGAAGCAACTTAGTGTGCTCACACATGTGCAAAGTAAATATACCAATACACATGTTCTGAGAAGGCAGCACCAACTTCAGGCTCCCTTTGTAAAAGAAACTCACACACTAAGGGCATTGGAAACAGTTGAACAGTCTCTTTAAAATAAGCAGGAGCTCTCACACCACAGCACAGAGGATAAAGAACTTCAGAAAATTCTGCCTCAGTGTTTCTTGACTTGAGAGCCCTGTGTTGCAGTTTCCTATGTAGTTTTAGTTGGCTGTTCCTCCTATCCTGCTTACTACAATGTCCTTTTTTTTATATAGCAGAAACTTAAAACAACAATTGACGTTCTAAAGATGGAAAAGCAGTCTGCTCCAGTAAAGGATAATACAATATTGTGTTCTACCATATGGTCTCTTTCCTTGAATTTACTCTAGGGATTTGCCTATTCCCCAAAGGAGATCTCCGAAGAAGGCTTGGAAGGGGTGTTTTATAATGGGAAAGAAGATTAAAACCTTTATATTTATCCCTTACATATTACTTCTTTTTTCTAGATAATTTTTCATACTACTTTCCAGATTCCCAAGGGGAAAATTATAATCTGATGTATAATCTACTGTGTGTAAATTCAGTGCATGTTGCATTATATGATAACAACATCATTGCTTTGCATGTGTCTGATGCTTGAGAGTTTGTCAAGCTCTTTTGCATACACTGTCTCATATAATCTTTCTATCAACTCTGTGACAGAGGTATTATTTCATTAAAACCATCAATATTTTTCATCAGTGGTGAAAATGAGGCTCATAGAAGATAACTAATTTACGAATTGTGGTGCTGAAGAAGACTTTTGAGAGTCCCTTAGACTGAAAGGATATCCAACTAGTCCATCCTAAAGGAAATCAGTCCTGAAAATTCATTGGAAGGATTGATGATGAAGCTGAAACTCCACTACTTTGGCCACCTGATGTGAAGAGCTGACTTATTATAAAAGACCCAATGCTGGGAAAGATAGAAGGCAGGAGGAGAAGGGGTGGCAGAGGATGAGATGGTTGGATGGCATCACTGACTCAATGGACATGAATTTGAGCAAGCTCCAGGAGATGGTGAAAGACAGGGAAGCCTAGCATGCTGCAGTCCATGGGGTCTCAAAGAGTTAAACAGACTTGAGTTACTGAACAACAGCAACAAATATATCTTCTGTTGTTCCTTCTATTCAGCATTGAAGTAGAGATTTTAGTAAGTGAAATAAGAAAAGACAAAAGGGAGAGCAACTGAAAGTAAATAAGAAGTAAATGGTTTTATTTTCAGATGACATAAATGTGCAGAAAACCCCATGTAATCTATTTTCAAAGCTACTAGTACTTAGTAGCAAGTACTTATAGTACAAGACTGTAGGATATAAGATCAATATGCAAAAATCAACTGCATTTCTATGTACAATTAGAAACTGAAATATAAAACTCAATGCCTATTATAATAGCATCAAAAAATAAGAAATACTTAGAAATAAATCTGACAAGATATGGGAAAGTCCTGTAAAGTGAACACATTGCTTAAAGTTTAAAAATTTTTGAGAGACCTAAATAAATGGGAAAATATATTGTGTTCAACAAAGGAAAGACTCGATGTTATTAAAATGTTATTTCTGTCGAAACTAATCTGTAAATTCAATGCAATCCCCAAAACATTCTAACAAGCTTTTGTATAAAAGTAGAGAAGTTGATTTTAAAATTCATATTGAAATGCACAGAACCTACAATAGCCAAAACATCTTAGAAAAAGAATTGGAGGAATTACACTATCTGATTTGAAAACAACAGTCATAAAGCAACACTAGTCAAGAGAGTATGGCATTTTCTTTGGGACAGACAAATTGTATAGATGGAAAAGAACACAGAATCCAGAAACTGTTCCACACATAACAGTTTCAACCAAGACACAAAGGCAACTCAGTGGAGAAAATGGAACTAAAACAACAGGACATCCACAGGCCAAGAATAAAACAAGATAAAACAAAGAAAATCTTCTATCAATGCCTATACTATGTACAAAAATCATCTCAACATGGATCACACACCTAAATTTAAAACCAGGAAGTATAAAACATTTAGAAAAGATGGGAAATCATCTTGACCTTGGGTTAGGCAAAGATTTCTTAAATAGGGCACCAAAATTACAGTCCATAAAAGATATTAATAAACTGGATTTCATCAAAATTAAGAATGAAATAACAAATTACAAACTGGCAGAAAATTACATCTTATCAAGGGCTTATATCTAGACTACATTATCATCAACATCACTAATCATCAAGGAAATGCACATCAAAACCAAAATGAGATATTACTTCATATTTGTTAGTCGTATTTGTCAGTCATGTCCAACTCTTTCTGACCCCATGGACTATGCAGTCCATGGAATTCTCTAGGTCAGAATACTGGAATGGGTAGCTGTTTCCTTCTCCAGGGGATATTCCCAACCCAGGGACTGAACCCAGGTCTCCGGCATTGCAGGTGGATTCTTTATCAGCTGAGCCACCAGGAAGCCCCGTATTTGTTAGGATGACTATTATTAAAAGACAAAAAAAAAAAAAAAATAGAACTGCCATTGTTGTTGTTCAGTCACTAAGTCTTGTCCAACTTTTTGTGACCCCCATGAACAGCAGTATGCTGGGCTTCCTTGACTTACACTATCTCCCAGAGTTTGCTCAAACTCATGTCCAGTGAGTTGATGATGCCACCTAACCATCTCATCCTCTGCCACCCCATTCTGCTCTTGCCCTCAATCTTTCGCAGTATCAGGGTCTTTTCCAATGTGTCAGCTCTCCTTATTAAGTAATTAAAGTATTAGAGATTCAGAATCAATCCTTCCAATGAATATTCAAGGTTCATTTTCTGCGGGGAGCGAGCTCCGCCTCTGGCAAAGGTCATGAGGAAGGAGGCTTGGCATACGCAAAGGCGGGATCAAGCCTCAGGAGTCTCCCTGGAAATTCTCGAGCAATCTACCCCCAAAACCAGAGTCTGCCTACTTTCTGCTTTGTGCTTTCACCTACACCTCTGACTTTACGGGGGGCTGTCCCCCACTACCTCTCTCTGAAAAAAGAGTTAGCTTACAGCTCCAGTTAATAATTCCTGGGTGTGACAGTGTTTAACCTACAAACTCCTTTGGAAATCGTCTAGCCTGCCTGAATAGGTTTTTCCGGCCACATGTGATTGTTCAGAGCCTCCCAACTGTGAGAGGCAGGAGATGTTCTAAACTGTCTAAACACAGATTCTTTTGAGTAGTTAAAAGATTGATTAGAAATTGTATTGGTGAAGGGATTTTCACTTGTTGGGCCAATGTTTGCTGCTAAGTCTCCATATCCCTTACCTGCTGTGTCCCTGGCAGTGTATTGATTAATATAATTGGTGTAAATAGTAGCTTTAATGTTTGTAACCTGGGACCCTTGAGTTAATTCTTTTTCTTGTTATAGCCCACCACACCTTTGCACTGTAGGAATGCAACTTTATCTAATGCTTTTGGAGGGTGGCTCCTGACCAATCACCTTTAGAGAAAAATAAGTTTTCTGAAGAAAAGGTCTTAAAATGTTAACAGGCCTCTGGGCCAGAAGATGATGCAAATCACCTAACTTTTGCATATGCTAAGTTTGCAGGAAGAAAGCCTGGCTTGCTGCCTGACTCTACCCCTCCCCCATTATCCTCTATGCATAACTTAAGGTATAAAAACTACTTTGGAAAATAAAGTACGGGCCTTGTTCACCGAAACTTGGTCTCACCATGTCGTTCTTTCTCTTACCTTCTGGCTGAATTATTCAGCCTCTTTTCTCCACTAAATTTCCTCACTGAGCTATCCTTATTTCAGCCTCTTTTCTCCACTGAATTTCCTCACTGAGCTATCCTCATTCTATTACTCTTTATATCCTTAATTAACATTTAATTAAGCAATTGTTTCCTGATCTTCGCCTACGCCGTCTCTCCTTCGAATACCCTAGATCAGCCGGGGCTGGTCCCCGGCAATTTTCTTTAGGATTGACTGGTTTGATCTCCTTGCAGTCTACAGAACTCTCAAGAGTCTTCTCCAGCACAATAATTTGAAAGCATCAGTTCTTTGGTGCTATCTCTCCCATCTGTGCATGACTACTGGAAAAACCATAGCTTTCACTATATGGATGTAGGTCAGCAAAGTAATGGTTTTGCTTTTTAATATGCTGTCTAGGTTCCCCATAATTCTTCTTCTAAGGAGCAAGCATCTTGTAATTTCATGGCTGCACTCAACATCTGCAATGATTTTAGAGCCCAAGAAAATAAAATCTGTCACTGCTTTCACTTTTTGTCCTTCTATTTGCTGTGAAGTGATGGGACTAGATGCCATGATCTCAGTTTTTTGAATGTTGGGATTTAAGCCAGGTTTTTCACTCCACTTTCATCCTTATCAAGAGGTTCTTTAGTTCCTCTTCACTTTCTGCCATTAAAGTGGTATCCTCTGCATAATCTGAGGTTGTTTATATTTCTCCTGGAAAACTTGATTCCAGCTTGTGAGTCATCCACTGAGGAATTCTGAATTATACACTCTGCATCAGTTCAGTTTAGTCACTCAGTTGTGTCCTACTATTTGCGACCCCATGGACTGAAGCACGCCAGGCTTCCCCGTCCATCACCAGCTCCTGGAGTTTACCCAAACTTATCTCCATTGAGTCGGTGATGTCATCCAACCATCTCATCCTCTGCCATTCCCTCCTCCTCGTGCCTTCAATCTTTCCTAGCATCAGGGTTTTTTCAAATGAGTCAGTTCTGCACATCAGGTGGCCAAAGTAATGGAGGTTCAGCTTCAGCATCAGTCCTCCCATGAATATTCTGACTGATTTCCTTTAGGATGGACTGGTTGGATTTGCTTGCAGTCCAAGGGACTCTCAAGACTCTTCACCAACAACACAGTTCAAAAGCATCAATCCATCAGCTCTCAGTTTTCTTTATAATTCAACTCTTACATCCATACATGACTATTAGACAAATCATAGCTTTGACTAGATGGACCTTTGTTGGGCAAGTAATGTCTCTGCTTTTTAATATGCTGTCTAGTTTTGTCATAGGTTTTCTTCCAAGGAGCAAGCTTCTTTTAATTGCATGGTTGCAGGCAGCATCTGAAGTTATTTTGGAGCCCCCCAAAATAAAGTTGGTCACTCTTTCCATTGTTTCCCCATCTATTTGCCATGAAGTGATTGGACTGGATGACATGATCTTAGTTTTCTGAATGTTGAGTTTTAAGACAACTTTTCAATCTCCTCTTTCACTTTCATCAAGAGGCTCTTTAGTTCTTCTTCGCTTTCTGCCATGAGGTCCTGTCATCTGTGTATCTGAGAATATGGATATTTCTTCTGGAAATCTTGATTCCAGCTTGGGCTTCATCCAGCCCAGAATTTCTCATGATGTACTTGGCATATAAGTTAAATAAGCAGGGTGACAATATATAGCCTTGATGTACTCCTTTCCCAATCTGGAACCAGTCCATTGTTCCATGTCCAGTTCTAACTGTTGCTTCTTGGTCTGTTTACAGATTTCTCAAGAGGTAGGAATGGTGGTCTGGTATTCCCATCTATGAAGAATTTTTGAGAGTTTGTTGTGATTCCCACAGTCAAAGGCTTTGGTGTAGTCAATAAAACAGAAGGAGATTTTTTCTGGAACTCTCTTGCTTTTCTGATGATCCAACAGATGTTGACAATTTGATCTCTGGTTCCTCTTTTTTAAATCCAGTTTGAACATCTGGAATTTCATTGTTCATGTACTGTTGAAGCCTGGCTTGGAAAATTTTGAGCATTACTTTGCTAGAGTGTGAGATGAGTGCAACTGTGTGGTAGTTTGAACATTCTTTAACACTGCCTTTCTCTGGGATTGGAATGAAACTGACTTTTTCCAGTCCTGTGGCCCCTGCTGAGTTTTCCATATTTGTTGGCATATTGAGTGCAGCACTTTCACAGCATCATCTTTTAGGACTTAAAATAGCTCAGCTAGAATTCCATCACCTCCACTAGCTTTGTTTGTAGTAGTGATGCTTCCTAAAGCCCACTTGACTTCACACTCCATGATGTCTGACTGTCTGGCTCTAGAATGACTTAGCTCCAACAAAACCTAATAGAATATGGTTTTGGTTTACACTAGACTTTTTTTTCAGCAGTCACTGTCTTGTACTTTCTGTCTGCCTTGCTAAAGCCAGCAGGTGTCATCCTTTCTCCCCCTTCAGGGAGTGACCTCTTTATGCTCTCTCTCTACCCTCTCTGGGAGCACCAGTATCTCCCAGAGGGGAGCTCTTACACATATCTTGTACCCCACTTTTTATGTCTGTTACTCTAGTTTTGTGGCTACAACCCAGGACACACTCCTTGATTGTTTGGCTCTGGAGGTTAGGGAGGCTTGTATTCCCAAGTCCCATGGGATTGTAACAATCAGAGATAGTTCTTGTCAGACTACCACCCTCAGGGCACTGCCCAGACAGCAGACAGAAACACATCCCCAGTTCTGAGACAGAGATCTATTTGCTTGTCCTGGATCTTCAGCCTAATGGGAAGGCTTCAGTTTTGGCAGACATCTAGAGTTCTACAAAGGATCTTTCGGGGAACAAACAAGGGCTCATCTGCAGCCCCAAGTCTTGTGACATTGCCCAAGGGACACATCCAGTTCCAGGAAATTCAGAGAGTTCCAAGTAAGATGAACAAAAAGATCCACACCAAGACATATTATAATCAAAATGTGAGAAGTTAAAGACAATGAGAGAACCTAAAAAGCAGTAATGGGATGTATTGGCCCATGTGGCCTCAGCCTTGTCCCCACTTACTGTCAAGTACAATGACCCTCTCCCTCTGAAACATCAGTGTTAGCCTGTCTCTGTCCCCAGCATGTGCTTGGTCATTCCTGGGGGGGGAGAAACCCCCATCCACAAGAGCGCCAGTCTGCAGTGTGCCCCTTGGTCCTGGACTGGGGGGTGTTCACTCCTCCCTGGCCCCTGCCCTGCCTTTGTTGTTACTTGTGCCTTTGATCCCTGTCCCCCAGAACCTCTTATTTATACTAAAGATAGTTAGTTTTGAAAAAAAAAAAAAACTTCCAACCAATCACAAATATTCTATCTGGCAAAGTCATCATTCAGAACTGAAGGAGACAAGCAAAAGCTAAAAACTGCTAAAAACTGCTTTTGCTTGCTTTCCAGACAAGCAAAAGCTAAAGGAGACAATCACCACTGAACCAACTTTACAAGAAATGTTAAGGGACTTTTTTAAGCTGAAAACAAAGAGTGCTAATTCATAACAAGAGAACATGAAAGTGTAAATCCCATGCAAATATATATTAAAGGTATATGAAGATTAAAAGGTAACAGAAGTTCAGTTCAGTTCAGTTGCTCAGTCATGTCCAACTCTTTGAGACCCCATGAACCACAGCACACCAGCCTCCTTGTCCATCACCAACTCCTGGAGTCCACCCAAGCCCATGTCCATTGAGTCGGTGATGCCATCCAACCATCACATCCTCTGTCGTCCCCTTCTCCTCCTGCCCTCAATCTTTCCCAGCATCAGGGTCTTTTCCAACGAGTCAGCTCTTCGCATGAGGTGGACAAAGTATTGGAGTTTCAGCTTCAACATCAGTTCTTCCAATGAACACCCAGGACTGATCTCCTTTAGGATGGACTGGTTGGATCTCCTTGCAGAAGTAAAAATAACTACAAAAATTAGTTCTGGAATACACAAGATAAAAAGACATAAAATATGACACCAAAAACATAAAACATGGAATGGGGGAGTCAAAATACAGATCTTCTGAATGTGTTTAAACTTAAGTTGGTATCAACTTAAAATAGACTAATATAAATGTACATTCTTTTTTTATCTTTTATTTTTGATTGTTTTATTTTTTTAATATAAATTTATTTATTTTATTTTTTATTTTTTTATTTTTTTATTTTATTTTTTTAATTTTATTTTATTTTTAAACTTTACATAATTGTATTAGTCTCAGCCTAATGGTAACCACTGGAGAAGGCAACGGCATCCCACTCCAGTACTCTTGCCTAGAAAATCCCATGGGCGGAGGAGCCTTGTAGGCTGCAGTCCATGGGGTCGCTAAGAGTTGGACACGACTGAGTGACTTCACTTTCACTTTTCACTTTCATGCAGTGGAGAAGGGAATGGCAACCCACTCCAGTGTTCTTGCCTGGAGAATCCCAGGGACGGGGGAGCCTGGTGGGCTGCCATCTGTGGGGTCACACAGAGTCGGACACGACTGAAGCGATTTAGCAGCAGCAGCAGCAATGGTAACCACAGAGCAAAAACCTACAGTAATATGATACACAAAACAATGAGAAATAAACCTAATAGAATTTAAATACAATAACCCGAGTCAAGTTTAAACCTGAGATTCAAATTGCCTTTTTTTTTTTTTTAAAGTTCCAACATCTAAGTTGGATAAGACAGCAATGGGCTGTCTTCTACAAATTCTACAAATTATGCTATGCAAGTTATTTCACCTTTTTAAGCCTCAGTTCCCCCATCTATTAAATAGAAATAACACCACTTTCATAGTGTTTTTGAGGATTTATACTATCTTTTAATGCACCTATTATAATGTTTGGCACACAGTAAACAATAAATTTACTGACATCATTATAATCAATAGTATAAGTATTATAATTACAAAGATTTTCTATTCTGAATTTTTCTAAAAAGAGGCTAAGGAGATTTGTTTTTATGTAAAATATATCTCAATTAATCCACCAAACCATTAATTTGGTTTCTATCTCTAATTTTTGTTACAGGGTTTCTAAAAGGGATACTCTCTGTAAAATATACAATAATTCTTTAAATACAATAATTTTCATAATGACAAAAAACAAAGTTAGTTTAAAAACAAATTAAATCAACACATCAATCAAGTAGATTTTTCTAAAGTCAGGTTTCTGCAGAAGTCAGTAAAATGGTCTCCTCATTCATCTATGCATTAAATATTTTCATAAAAAGGAGTAGCTCCTTAAGAGGAGAAACTCTACTGTGTATGATTCTGTATACTTCATGCCTAGAACACATCTAGCACATAGGAGACATTCTAGAGAACCGAATCAATGAACTGAAGATTTATTTTAAGTGGCTACACAAATGACCCATATTAATGTATAACTACATCTTATAATATTAAAATAATGTGCAAAAATAAGTGCTAAAATTTTTATTGAGTGCTTACTGTGTATTAGCTACTATGCTAATAACTCCTCAAGTACGACCCCATTTAAAACTCACTATAATAGATATTTTCAGTCTGTCTGCCCTCTGATGGAGAAGGATAAGAGGCTTATGGAAGCTTCCTGATGGGAGAGACTGACTGAGGGGAAAACTGGGTCTTGTTCTAAAAGGCAGAGCCAAGCTCAATACATCTTTAATCCAATTTTCTGTTGATGGGTGGGGCTGTGTTCACTTCCTGTTATTTACTTGGGGTCAAACTATGGTGGGCAGCAGGAAGGATTCAAGGGAACCTTCCCTGATGCAAGGAAGCAAAAGATACAGATGGGCCAGATGGCTATGGGAGGTGCTATGGGCATAAACAACAGAGGTGCCATGCCCCCTGCTCCTGTGCCACCTGGTACCCCAGCTCCTCCAGGACCAGCCACTATGATGCCAGATGGAACCTTGGGATTGACCCCACCAACAACTGAATGCTTTGGCCAAGATGCTACAATGGAAGGAATTGGGGCAATTGGTGGAACCCCTCCTGCATTCACGGGGTCCACTGGATCATAAAAAGAAAGAGAGTTCCAGAAAAACATCTACTTCTGCTTTCCTGACTATGCAAAAGCCTTTGACTGTGTGGGTCACAATAAACTGTGGAAAATTAGGAAAGAGATGGAAATACCAGACCACCTGATCTGCCCCTTGAGAAACCTATATGCAGCACAGGAAGCAACAGTTAGAACTGGACATGGAGCAACAGACTGCTTCCAAATACGAAAAGGATTACGTCGAGGCTATATATTGCCACCATGCTTATTTAACTTCTATGCAGAGTACATCATGAGAAACGCTGGGCTGGAAGAAGCACAAGCTGGAATCAAGATTGCCGGGAGAAATATCAATAACCTCAGATATGCAGATGACACCACCCTTATGGCAGAAAGTGAAGAAGAGCTAAAGAGACTCTTGATGAAAGTGAAAGAGGAGAGTGAAAAAGTTGGCTTAAAGCTCAACATTCAGAAAACGAAGATCATGGCATCTGGTCCCATCACTTCATGGCCAATAGATGGGGAAACAGTGGAAACAGTGTCAGACTTTATTTTGGGGGGCTCCAAAATCACTGTAGATGGTGATTGCAGCCATGAAATTAAAAGACGCTTACTCCTTGGAAGGAAAGTTATGACCAACCTAGATAGCACATTCAAAAGCAGAGACATTACTTTGCCAACAAAGGTCTGTCTAGTCAAGTCTATGGTTTTTCCAGTGGTCATGTATGGATGTGAAAGTTGGACTGTGAAGAAAGCTAAGCACCGAAGAATTGATGCTGTTGAATTGTGGTGTTGGAGAAGACTCTTGAGAGTCCTCTGGACTGCAAGGAGATCCAACCAGTACATTCTAAAGGAGATCAGTCCTGGGTGTTCTTTGGAAGGACTGATGCTGAGGCTGAAACTCCAATACTTTGGCCACCTCATGCAAAGAGTTGACTCATTGGAAAAGACTCTGATGCTGGCAGGGATTGGGTGCAGGAGGAGAAGGGGATGACAGATGATGAGATGGCTGGATGGCATCACTGACTCGGTGGACATGAGTTTGGGTGAACTCCGGGAGTTGGTGATGGTCAGGGAGGCCTGGAGTGCTCAATTCATGGGGTCCAAAGAGTCGGACACGACTGAGAGACTGAACTGCAACCGAACTGCTTCTGAATTCAACCGTGCAGCTCCTGGAGCTGAATTTGCTCCAAACAAACGTCAGCAACACTAACAAAATCACAGTGTCTAATTTCCCAAAACCCTTAAAAGAAGGAACCTTTCTGGACTTAGCCGAATTCTACTCTGTAAAAGTGTTAGGGATTCCTCCCAATAGTTTAGGTCTTCCCTGCCTGTAGTACTCTAGGAAGTATGTTGGAGGCAGAGGGTAAGGGAGGGGTGATATTTAACAAATCAGTTCTATGTGGTATATCCTTTCACTAATCAGTTCTGTGTGGTGCATTCCTAAAATCTCATGTGATTGTTGAGAGCCTGCGAAGGCCAGGGAGCCATGGCAAAATGGATCCAGTTAGAGCCTCCATTAATCTTAATCATTCCACTCTTTGTCCACCCTGTTCTATTTGCTTTCTTGTTCTTACACCACCCCCCCACCCCAGTTGGTAGAGAATCTGCCTGCAATGCTGGAGACCTGGGTTCGATTCCTGGGTCGGGAAGATCCCCTGGAGAAGGAAATGGCAACCCACTCCAGTATTCTTGCCTGGAGAATCCCATAGACAGAGAAGCCCTGGAAGGCTACAGTCCATGGGGTCGCAAGAGTCAGACATGACTTAGTGCACTGTCTCAAACTATGGTGGGAGACTTCCCTGAAGGCTCAGATGGTAAAGTGTCTCCCTACAATGCAAGAGACCTGGGTTCAATCCCTGGATGGTAAAGATCTCCTAGAGAAGGAAATGGCAACCCACTCCAGTATTCTTGCCTGGAAAATCCCATGGACAGAGGATCCTGGCAGGCTACACTCCATGGGCTTGCAAAGAGTCAGACATGACTGCGTGACTTCAATTTCTTTCTTTCTTAAACTATGGTGGAGGTAATGAAAACAATGGCAACCTCCTTCAAAAGGTTCGATGCAGGCACTGCTACACTTAGTGCCCCCAACCCTGCAGCAGGCCATGTAGGGCCACCCAAAGTGGACGGGTCATGGTGGAGAGTTCTGACAAAACGTGGTCCACTGGAGAAGGGAACGGCATACCACTTCAGTATTCTGTCTTGAAACCCCATGAACAGTACAAAAAGGCATAAAGATAGATAAGCACGATGGTATGATCACTCACCTAGAGGGAGACCATCCTGGAATGTGAAGTCAAGTGGGCCTTAGGAAGCATCACTATGAACAAAGCTAGTGGAGGTGATGGAGTTCCAGCTGAGCTATTTCAAATCCTAAAAGGTGATGCTGTGAAACTCCTGCACTCAATATGCCAGCAAATATGGAAAACTCAGCAGTGGCCACAGAACTGGAAAAGGTCAGTTTTCATTTCAATCCCAAAGAAAGGCAATGCCAAAGAATGCTCAAACCACTGCACAATTGCACTCGTTTCACATGCTAGTAAAGTAATGCTCAAAAACCAGGCTTCAACACTACATGAACAGTGAAATTCCAGATGTTCAAGCTGGTTTTAGAAAAGGCAGAAGAACTAGAGATCAAATTGCCAACATACAATTGGCATCATCGAAAAAGCAAGAGGATTCCAGAAAAACATCTACTTCTGTTTTATTGACTATGCCAAAGCCTTTGACTGTGTGGATCACAATGAATTGTGGAAAATTCTGAAAGAGATGGGAATACCAGACCACCTGACCTGCCTCTTGAGAAATCTGTATGCAGGTCAGGAAGCAACAGTTAAACAGGACATGGAACAACAGACTGCTTCCAAATAGGGAAAGGAGTTGGTCAACGCTGTATGTTGTCACCCTACTTATTTACTTCTATGCAGAGTACATATGAGAAATGTTGGGCTGGATGAGCCACAAGCAAGAATCAAGATTGCTGGGAGAAATATCAATAACCTCAGATATGCAGATGACATCACCCTTAAGGCAGAAAGCGAAGAAGAACTAAAGAGCCTCTTGATGAATGTGAAAGAGGAGAGTGAAATAGTTGGCTTAAAACTCAGCATTCAGAAAACTAAGATCATGGCATCTGGTCCCATAACTTCATGGCAAATTGATGGGGAAACACTGACAGACTTTACTTTTGGGGGCTCCAAAATCACTGCAGATGGTGACTGCACCCATGAAATTAAAATACACTTGCTCCAACTTAGACAGCATATTCTAGGAATCAGTGAACTAAGATGAACTGGAATGGGTGAATTTAACTCAGATGACCATTATATCTACTACTGTGGGCAGGAATCACTTAGAAGAAATGGAAGGGAAGTTATGACCAACCTCCTTGAAAGGAAAGTTATGACCAACCTAGACAGCATATTAAAAAGCAGAGACATTACTTGGCCAACAAAGGTCCATCTAGTTAGGGCTATGGTTTTTCAGTAGTCATCTATGGATGTGAAAGTTGAACTATAAAGAAAGCTGAGTGCCAAAGAGTTGATGCTTTTGAACTGTTGTGTTGGAGAAGACTCTTGAGAGTCCCTTGGACTGCAAGGAGAATCAACCAGTCCATCCTAAAGGAGATCAGTCCTGAATATTCATTGGAAGGTCTGATGTTGAAGCTGAAACTCCAATATTTTGGCCACCTGATGGGAAGAAATGACTCATTGGAAAAGACTCTGATCCTGGGCAAGATTGAAGGTGGGAGGAAAAGGGGATGACAGAGGATGAGATGGTTGGATGGCATCACCGACTCAATGGACATGAGTTTGAGTAAACTCTGGGAAATTGGTGATGGACAGGGAGGCCTGGCATGCTGCAGTCCATGCGGTCACAAAGAGTCAGACATAACTGAGCAACTGAACTGATCTGATAATAGATATTATTACAATCTTCATTTTCTAGATGAAAAGCTGGAGTTACCAAGAGGTTGAATATTTCATTGTTCCAATTATCTGACCAATAAAAATAAAATGAGTCAAAATTTGAACCCAAGAAGTTTAATTCAGGAGCCTGTAGGAGTAACCACTATACCATAGCTGCCTCAAAAACTTAGTATTAGAATAGTAGAAAGCACATTATAATTGGAATAGAAGTCCTGGGTTCTTGACCTCTGCCACTAATATGCTTTGTCAACTAGAGGAAGCTTCTCTAAACCTTAGCTGCCTCATTTGTAAGATGGGAATAAAGATATTCATTTCCTAATTATCAAAATAATAAAGTAGTTTTGAAAAAACAATACAATTCATGTTTAAGCACTGTTCAAATTGTATATTCAGGTATTGCTATAAAGCTTTCTATTCTCTTTAACATATATAGACCTATCCTTAAAATATATGAAAATAGAGCTATGAAAAATTTAGGCACAAATTTTATAAGGACATAACAGTATAGAATACAACACTGCAGGTGTAGTAGGAAAAAAAATACCATTCAGGAAAAGCTAAAGATATAACTTTTAAACCATACAAGACCACAAATTTGTGTAGTTTCTCTACTTTACATTAATAGAAAAAAATCCCATTTCAATTCAGTGATACCAAGTTGAAATTTAAATAGAAGTAACAATGTCTTAAATGTGTATGCATAAAAGCTCTTTCAGATCTAGTTCTGCAAGACAGATTATTAACATCAGTGAGATTAAATAAAAGAAAAGAAGTGAAGAAAGAAGAGCAAAGACATGAAAGACCAAAAGATGTAGGGTTTTGTCCTGCTCTTTTACTCTTTATGCAGCCTTGAACACGTTACTTAACCTTCCTGAACATCATTTGCCTTATCTGTTAAATGGGGATACAGTTAGTAATTAACATACTATGAATATGCAATGATATAATTTATACTGCACACATAGATCAAAGCCCATTTCAGATATTCAATAAATGGTAGAGAGTATCACCATCATTAGTTTATATAGCTGAATAAAATGAAGCCCCAAGTACTTATAACTTGTTAAGGTCATACAATTAACATGTAAGTATTAGAATTTATACCCTTTAACTCTTATGCTGGCCTTTTTTTATTTCATCAAAAATTATATAACTTTTTATTCTTTCTTTTACAGAGAGAACTATAAAATATTCATTCCCACCTAAGAAAGGATTTAATCTCATTGGAAAAGACTCTGATCCTGGGAGGGGTTGGGGGCAGGAGGAAAAGGGGATGACAGAGGATGAGATGGCTGGATGGCATCACTGACTTGATGGACGTGAGTCTGAGTGAACTCCGGGAGTTGGTGATGGACAGGGAGGCCTGGCGTGCTGCGATTCATGGGGCCGCAAAGAGTCGGACACGACTAAGCGACTGAACTCAACTGAACTGACATGAGGAGCACAGGCTGTTATTTACTAAAAGGCATCTAAATAAGTTTATTTTCTTTTAATTTAAAAACAATTTTATTATACTATATTTGATTTACAATGCTGTGTTAGTTTCTGCTATATAGCAAAGTGAATCAGTTATACATATACATATAGCCACTCTTTTTTAGATTCTTTTCCCATATAGGTCATCACTCTACATATTGGAATGTTTGTCACTGAAAAAAACAAGCAATAGAAGGAGAAATAATTGTCAAGTTACTTTCTACCTTGCTTATTATTGTAGAAATAAATTGAAATTTGCTGTATATTTTTTGACATGCAATTCTGATACTAATGTGTTCACATCCACTTCTCTTTCTTCTACCTGCTAACAGGAAGAATTTTGTAATGGTGTGTCAGAAATCTACCAGAAACTGCCCAACATTTTCCTTAAACAGAAAGCTACTGTCTGTAATCACATCAGTGATTGCCAACAGTTTACTATAATGAGGGACATCGCACCGAAATGGCTCTTCTATGAAAATAAGATGCTTTCACCTAAAATCCCACACCTGTGTTGATGAGAAGCATACTTACCAGTCCCCACATTGCAGGAATCCAAGTCTGAATCCCAATCATGCCAAAATAACAAACAAGAAATACACTGTTTGCCTAACTCCCTTAACAGAGGAGGAAGAAGGCAGCATTTCTTTTGTTAGACACAGCTGGATTGTTTTTTTTCTTTTCTGATTAAGCAAAATGGGTTTGGACTTTAGGAAGTTTAATTGTGTCAAAACTCATTGCTATATTGAGATGATTGTTATACCATCCATCATCTTTTATGTTGTGTGGGGTAAGTTCCCTCATTTGTATGAGGAAATTATGATCAAAGCAGTGGAGATACAAATATTAAATAAATATCTCTGCTCTCAAGTAGCTCTCAGTCTAATGGAAAAGACACACACACACTGTTCTTTATAACATAGTGTGCTGAGAGGATAGGCACTGAGCTGAAAGATGAATAGAAAATGATCAAATAAGAGAGGATAGAATTCCTGAATACATACAGAGGGAGCAATATGAGCAAAGGGAATGGAAGAATGAAAGCCTGGCATAGCCAGGGGCTTCCCTGGTGGCTCAGATGGTATAGAATCTGTCTGCAATGCAGGAGACCCGGGTTCAGTCCCTGGGTTGGAATGATCTCCTGGAGAAGTGAATAGCGACCCACTCCAGTATTCTTGCCTGGAGAATCCCATGGACAGAGAAGCCTGGCAGGCTATAGTCTCCGGGGTCCCAAAAAATCAAACACGACTGAATGACTTCCACTTTACTTTGCTGCTGCTGCTGCTAAGTCGCTTTAGTCATGTCCGACTCTGTGCGACCCCATAGACGGCAGCCCACCAGGCTCCCCCGTCCCTGGGATTCTCCAGGCAAGAACACTGGAGTGGGTTGCCATTTCCTTCTCCAATGCATGAAAGTGAAAAGTGAAAGTGAAGTCGCTCAGTCGTGTCCGACTCCCAGCGACCCCATGGACTGCAGCCTACCAGGCTCCTCTGTCCGTGGGATTTTCCAGGCAAGAGTACTGGAGTGGGGTGCCATTGCCTTCTCCCCATTTTGCTTTAGTCAGGGAAAATTACAGTAAGGTTAAAACTTAGGGAGAACAGGGATAACTGAGGGTAGAAGTGTACAGAGTGGCCAACTCATGAAGGATCCTGCATGTTATTTTGAGGAACTTGGGTTTTATCCTAAGGGCTGATTTGAAGCCAGTAAATGGCATAATTAAATGTGCATTGAAAAAAGTTTTCACTTCATAGTGAAAAGAAGTTCAAATGCCAACGTGTGGGCAAAGTCACATGTCCATTGGCCCACAATGGAAAATGTAAAATACAGTACTGTATTTACTATATTAACACTGGAAAGAAACAAGTTTTCCTGCTTATTTGACTGCTTGTAATAACAGAGTCCTTTGAGTTCTTTGACCTATAAATAGCATCTTGCTGAATCTACGTGCTTCAGAAACTGTGATGATAGACAACAGAAGGGAAGAGAAGAGAAAACAGTGATTGACTAGTTATCTACCACATGCCAGACACTGTATTAGGTATTCTGAATATGTTATCAGGTAAACTTATAAATGAGGTAACTATTATTGCATCCACTTTACAGATTTGTAAACTGAGATTCAGAGAAATTAAATTCCCACAAGTACAGAGATATTATTAAGATCTATACCCAGGGCTATCAATCTCCAAAGTTTTTTCTCTTCTTACTATATCATTCTACCTTTCTGGAAAAATAGTTGAGAGGACTGCAAGATAAGGAAGGGGCTACACAGGCACTGTAAAATACATGAATATATTGGCGCCAGTGCTGCTCTTCTCTATAGCAACTATTTGCATTTAAGCACTGCAGAAAGAATTTCTGGCTATGACATTGAGAAGGAGTAAATGAATCCTCTCCACAAAACACAAGTACAAAACTGAACACAGCTGTCCAAAACAACCATTTTGGGTCTCTGTGTGCAAAAGGCACACAACAGAATAAAAAGCATTTATTCTTGACAATTTGTTAGAGATTTGGGTAAGAATAACAGAAGTCTGCAGCCTTCCTGCATGAGGCTACTCTCACCCCACTTTCCAGCTCCATAGATGAGAACTACAGTTTTATCAATGTGGGGAAGACTAAAAAATCCCAGCAGCTATCCAACTAGACAGGTGGTCTTGATTTCAGACACAGGGACAATAGCCCACAGCTTTTTAGTTAAAAGTAGTTAACTTGGTAGAAAACAAGTCGGGAAATCCTACAGTTTTGCTGGTCTGAGGCTGCACTTTCAACTAAGGCTACAATGGAACAGTTAGCCATTTAAAGAAATTCCGGAAATGCAAAGGTCAGCGTAGGACTGAAATAAACTTGCCACATAGCCCTCCCTGGCTCACTGGAAAACTATAAGCATGGATCAGAAGACTGGAGACTTGAGAGAGACCAGCAAAAAGTAAAAGCCAAAGCAAACTTGAGAACTAACTTTCCAACCTTCACGTTGATCCATTGGCAAGAGGGTGGAAGCCTTAAGGGCTTGAGGTGTTTCAGCACAGGTGCTCTACAGATTATTGACTGATCACTTAGCAAAGCAGACAAAGAGGTCATATGTAGAAAACAAGGCTAAATAATAAAAATAAAATGTAATACAGCTAAAACAGTCCTTCAGGTGAAACTTACAGCTGCAAAGTTTCCCTTGTGGCTCAGCTGGTAAAGAATCTGCCTGCCATGCAGGAGACCTGGGTTTGATCCCTGGGTTGGGAAGATCCCCTGGAAAAGGGAAAGGCTACCCACTCCAGTATTCTGGCCTGGAGAATTCCATGGACAGTCCATGGGGTCGCAAAGAGTCAGGTCCGACTGAGCCACTTACACTTTCACTTTTCTATAGCTGTAAATACTTTATTAATAAACTCAATGGGGAGAATTCTTTCATGATGCATACATATACCAATTCATCATATTGCACATTTTAAATATCTTACAATCTTGTCAGTTATACCACAATGAAGCTAGGGTTAATTGCTTTACTTAAAAGGAAGAAATATAAAATTAATAATCCAACCCACTTCAAGAAGCTAGCAAAGAATAGTAAAACAAACACAAAGTAAGCAGAAAATGTGAGATAATAATATTAGAGTGGAAATCAATAAAATATAAAACAGAAAATCTATAGAAATTTGATGAAATCAAAACATAACTCTTGAAATGATCAAGAAAGTTGATAAAGCTTTAGCTAGAAATTCATTAAGAATGATAAAGACATACATTCCAAATTCACTAGTGAAAGCTTCGACAAGGCTACTGACTATAACATTTAAAAAGTTAAGATAAACAGTGTACACCCTTCTCTGATTCATATAGTTCATTTCACCACTCATTTCCATAGAATTTTGATGGTCTGTAATCTAGCCTTTGTATTCTGAAGAAGAGAGTTTTAAGTCATGCCTTAGGTACTACCCCAACTTTAATTTCTATCTCCCTTTCAAATGTAAAAGTTTTTTTTCAGAGATCAATAAACTTCAACAAATATTCAGTAAATATTTACAGAGCACCTAATTTGTCAAGGTATTGATTGCTGTAGACATTATAACATATAAAACAGTCTGCCTATGAAATAAAGCCTGCATTTCATGGGGTGACAAATAAGTACAAATAAACAATCAGGATCCAGTGTGCTAAGATCTAAGAAATGCAATGGATGGGGAAAGAAAAGAAATACTTAACTCTTCCTTAACAGAGGACAAAAGGTAAATAGAGAAGGAACAGAAAGGAATTTCAAGGCAAAGGAAAATCTATGCAAAAGAGACATGAGTTTACACAGCCCAAGACTGTTTGCATTCACTATTCATAAAGTTCTAACAGGTGGAATGTAAAGGAAGCCCACTGGTGATCTATAAGCATCCATAAAATGAGAAGCAGCTTTGCAGAAAGAAGCAGTTCTTTTTAGAATGCTATTTAAAATCTTAGAACACCAGCCTTGGAAGGTACTAAGGCATCTGCTTATCCAACTCTTTGCTTTCAGTTGAGCAAATTGAGATGAGAAAACCAGGGGTATTCAATTATCTCTGTAGTTATTGACCATCTCCTATTTTTAAAAAACATCTTTAAAAGTCCTAACATGAACCTGCCCTGCTCCTTTCTCTCCCAGAATAAGTCAAATAGCAAATCACATATTTAGCTCAAATTTCCTACTTCCCCATCCAATGCTTGCATTTCTCTTCTAAACAAAACTGAATTCAGTGCGGAAAAAAAAATACACACATACAAATACATATAATATATTTCATCCATCCTTAGTTTGGCATTTCTTTAAACTGATGAGATAAGAGAAAACTCATTACCTGGTATCAGTCTAACTATCTGCCTATTTTTGCATACTATTCCTTTCCAAAAAAAGAACTAAGTCACCATTAAGTAGTACAATTATAGTCTCTGAGAAAGAGTGAGGTGTCACTGCAAGATTTGATTAATTACAACTTGATACAATGAAAATATGTCAAGCAGTCACCAAATATAATGTCAAATCAAAACAAAAGTGCAGCACTTGCAGTTAATACCATGATCTTCCTTACTCAATACTGATTTTGTTTATGACATCTATAATGAGCTTTTGACATTTGAGTGATAGCTACACCAAGATAAAATATTAGAACACCTGGATATTAGCTTAAGCAATAGGCACTGCTGAACCTGGAATTTTAAATCACTGAAAATTAAAATTATTTTAAATGTCTCAGAGATTTTAAGTTTCAAGCCTGATGTGTACAAGATGGAAGTCCCTATCTTGTCCCCTGCTTTTCATTCTGTTTTCCACCAATAGGACAGGACGCTTTCACATAGGCCATTCCTAGAAGGATGCAAAGCTGGTGTCCAGCTGATATCTCAATTATACATAAAAGGAAGTCACACAGGACTTTCCTGGTGATCTAGTAGTTAAGCCCTTGAGTAGAAAATGGCAACCCACTCCAGTATTCTTGCCTGGAAAATTCCATGGACAGAGGACCCTGATGAGCTACAGTCCATGGAGTCATAAAGAGTCAGACACAACTGAGCAGGCATGTGCACATGCGCACACACACACACACACACGCACGCACGTTGTTAAGAATCTGCCTACCTATGAAGGGACAAGGGTTCAATCCCAAGTCCAGGAAGATTCCACACGCCACAGGGCAACTAAGCTCATGCTCCACAACTACTTAAGCCTGCACCCTAGAGCCCATGCTCCACAACACAAGAATTACCGCAATGAGAAGCCCACGCATCATAACTAGAGACTAGCCTCTGCTTGCCACAACTAGAGAAAGCCCAATGTATAGCAAAGAAGACCCAGCACAGACAAAAATAAATATTTTTTTTAAAAGAAGGCCATATTACTGGCATCTTTCATGAGTCACTTTATGTAACCATTAAAAAAAGAAATTTTAAGCTTAAATTTAAATGATTTCAGAAAACAGTAGCAAGTTCACCTCATGAGTCCACATCTTACTTCAAACAAGATGCCCAGAAAGACCATCTTGGTTGCCCTATCCAAGGAATGAGCCTGCCTACAGATTACTGTAGAAATGATTCTTAACACTGAAACTATACCTCCTGATGTGAGAGAGTATATCAAATACTCTCCAAAGGGAAGAAAAAGTGAGGTTTGAAAAACATCTTCAAGGCAGCATCCACCTTCCAATTAAGAATCAATAACTCAAATGAACTACTTAATTTCACATATTAAGAAACTGAGATCTACACTTCACTGCACACCTAAAACTAACACAATATTTTAAATCAACTATACTTCAATTAAAAAAAATTTTTTTAAGGGAACTGAGATAGGCAAGAAGGAAATGATTTGCATAAATTCTTACTTGAAATAAGTGGCAGAACTAGCTAAGAAACTAAGCTTCTCAACTGTTTGTTGTGAGTACTGCTAGTAATAACAAACTCTACACACCTGTAGCATTGGCTAGTTTGCAGAGCATTTCTATGTTCATTATCTCATTTTATATGTACAACAACTCTGAGGGGTAGGCATATGAAGGACTGTTGTTCCTATTTTGTAGATGAGATAGCAAAGACCCAGAGAGGTATAATGATTTACCCAAGGTCACACTTGTAGGATCAGCAGACCTAGATTCCAGTATATCTTGACCTAGAATCCATTGTTGTTATCAAGCTACTCCATTATTCATCTAGACTCAATAATTTTCCATTAAGATAGTGCAATTTTCATTCTTAAGACATCAATAAGTTTCAATCTAGGTCCCAGTCTATATTCATTTTTTACGGAATGGTCCAGAATTGCAGTACACAGTAACTGCATGAGGGCATACACAATCTGAAATTTGCTTAGACTTTATAGAAAGAAAATCTATAATTTAGTCTTCAACCTAGTCTCACTTCAACCCAGGAACTGATCTGAAATGACACCATTTGGCATTACAAAGGCTTTCAACTAGGGAAGATCATTTAGACAGCTACGGTTATATATAACTAACAATAATCTTAAGTCTCAAAACTGTCAAAATTAGTTTATCCTTTCTTTTCTGAAATTGCCAGTGTACTCATCTCCCTTCAAAAAATGGAAACAGGCATATAAGGTGCTTGTATTCCTGCTTGGTTTTAGTTCAGTTAGTTGACCATCATTAATACTACACAAACAATTAGCTTACTAATCATTATTTTAGTAATAAACAAATAATTAGTTTATTAATAAAATTACTATTTGGTATTTTGGGGGGCTCCAAAATCACTGGAGATGATGACTGCAGTCATGAAATTAAAAGATGCTTGCTTCTTGGAAAAAAGTTATGACCAATCAATCAATGTAATACACCACATTAACAAATTGAAAAATAAAAACCATATGATTATCTCAATAGATGCAGAGAAAGCCTTTGACAAAATTCAACATCCATTTATGATAAAAACTCTCCAGAAAGCAGGAATAGAAGGAACATACCTCAACATAATAAAAGCTATATATGACAAACCCACAGCAAACATTATCCTCAATGGTGAAAAACTGAAAGCATTTCCTCTAAAGTCAGGAACAAGACAAGGGTGCCCACTTTCACCATTACTATTCAACATAGTTTTGGAAGTTTTGGCCACAGCAATCAGAGCAGAAAAAGAAATAAAAGGAATCCAAATTGGAAAAGAAGAAGTAAAACTCTCACTATTTGCAGATGACATGATCCTCTACATAGAAAACCCTAAAGATTCCACCAGAAAATTACTAGAACTAATCAATGACTATAGTAAAGTTGCAGGATATAAAATCAACACACAGAAATCCCTTGCATTCCT
>NW_011494605.1:2811086-2815413 GCF_000754665.1 Bison bison bison
AGAATACATTTGAATCAGTTCTAATGAGGTGGATGAAACTGGAGCCTATTATACAGAGTGAAGTAAGCCAGAAGGAAAAACATAAATACAGTATACTAACGCATATATATGGAATTTAGAAAGATGGTAACAATAACCCGGTGTACGAGACAGCAAAAGAGACACTGATGTATAGAACAGTCTTATGGACTCTGTGGGAGAGGGAAAGGGTGGGAAGATTTGGGAGAATGACATTGAAACATGTAAAATATCATGTAAGAAACGAGTTGCCAGTCCAGTTTCGATACTGGATGCTTGGGGCTAGTGCACTGGGACGACCCAGAGGGATGGTATGGGGAGGGAGGAGGGAGGAGGGTTAAGGATGGGGAACACATGTATACCTGTGGCGGATTCATTTTGATATTTGGCAAAACTAATACAATTATGTAAAGTTTAAAAATAAAATAAAAAAATAATAAATAAATAAATAACTTGCTACAATTGGAAAAAAAAAAAAAAAGTTATGACCAACCTAGACAGCTTATTAAAAAGCAGAGACATTACTTTGCCAACAAAGGTCCCTCAAGTCAAGGCTATGACTTTTCCAGTAGTCATGTATGGATGTGAGAGCTGGACTATAAAGAAAGCTGAGCACTGAAGAATTGATGCTTTTGAACTGTGGTGTTGGAGATCCAACCAGTCCATCCTAAAGGAAATCAGTCCTGAATATTCATTGGAAGGACTGATGCTGAAACTCCAATCCTTTGGCCACTTGATGTGAAGAAATGACTCATTTGAAAAGACCCTGATGCTGGGAAAGATTGAAGGCATGAGGAGAAGGGGATGACAGAGGATGAGATGGTTGGATGTCATCACCGACTCAATGACATGAGTTTGAGTAAACTTCAGGAGTTGGTGATGGACAGGGAGTCCTGGCATGCTGCAGTCCATGTGGTTGCAGAGTCGGATACGACTGAGTGACTGAACAGAATTGAACTGAAGCACATACTACATGTCATTTACAGAGGTGAGCATTAGTATATACTATTTCATTTATGACATGCTCAGAACAATACTGGGCTCCCCAGGGGGTGCTAGTGTTAAAGAACCCACCTGCCAATGAAGGCGACATAAGAAACGTGGGTTCAGGAAGATCCCCTGGAGGAAGGCATGGCAACCCACTCTAGTATTCTTGACTGGAGGATCTCATGGAGGAGGAGCCTGGCGGGCTACAGTCCATAGGATCTCAAGAGTCAGACATGACTGAAGTGACTTAGCACCCACACATGCAGAACAATCGTATATTATAGGTTTTATTACTCACATTTTATGGATAGAGAGGGTAAATAATGTAGATATTTTGATAAAGCTGAAATTTTAACTCAAAGCTGATTAGCAATAATGCCTGTGCTCTTTCCCCTATATAATGCTGCTGCTGCTAAGTCACTTCAGTCGTGTCCGACTCTGTGCCACCCCATAGACAGCAGCCCACCAGGCTCCTCCGTCCATGGGATTTTCCAGGCAAGAGTACTGGAGTGGGGTGCCATTGCCACTGTCTCATAATAATAATACTAGCAAAATGTATCTATGCCAAGAGATTAAGGGGATCATTTAAGAATACATGGTATATTGAATTCAATGCCATGGTTGTTGTTGTTGCTGTGCCTTTTACTATCCCATCTGCATAGACTACCCTTTCCTACTTTATTTGGAAAACACCTACTATGCATCATGTCAGACCAAGTTTAACTGTTAACTCTTTGGGAAGCATTTCCTGGCACCTCCACAAGAAGCCGTCTCTCTCCCTTTTCTGTGTACCTGACATAATCAAGTTGTTCTCTTTCTTGCAACTGACCTGCATGCCTTAAGAAGAGAAACTACATCTTTATAAATATTTATAACTTTAATGTCTTTCCTAAGCATGGTACACTGCAAGGACTTCAATAAGTATCTGGAATAATAAAATTAAGTAGAGAACAAACATATGGATGCCAAGAGGGATGGGGAGATGGGATGCATTGGGGGACTGAGATTGATTTATATACACTACTATATATAAAATAGATAGCTAAGAGCCTACTTTAAAGCACAGGGAACTCTACTCTATGCTCTGTGGTGACCTAAATGGAAAGGGAATCCAAAAAAGAAGTTATGTATACACATAACTGATTCACTTTGCTGTCCGGCAGAAATCAACACATTGTAAAGCAATTTACTCTAGTAAAAGTTAATGTTAAGAGGGTTACATTGTATAATAGAACAGTATGGGGTATCTACAGCTCTTTCCTGTCACACTAGACATACAGTCTTCAGAGGCCCATCTTCAAGCATTCAATCATTCAACAAACATATACTACACATACACTATGTGACATGTACTTTAATGGAAAACAATTGTTCGACAATGAATAAAACAAACAAAAGTTCCAACTTTCATAGAACTTACACTCTAGAGGAAAGTGACAGAAAGTAAAATAAACATAAAAAATATAAAGTATATTAGATGGTTGAAAAACTGTGAAGAAAAAATGAAGCAACAGAAGACAGGAAAACTTATTGAGGAAGATTGCCATTTTACATAAGGCAGTCAGTCAGGCTGCACTAAGAAAATGGCGTTTGAGTAAATGCCTAAAGGATATGAGAGAATTTGCCATTAGGATATCTCAGTTAAAAGCTTTCCAATAAAAGGGAACAAAAAATGCAAAGAATCTAAGGTATAAGCACACATAACGTGCTCTGGGAACATTAAAGACAATACACCAGACTAGAGTGAACCACAGGGGTAGCAACATCCATTTATGATGTAAAAAAAAACTATCAGCAAAGCAGGTACAGAGAGTATATTTGTTGCTGGTGATTTAGTCACTAAGTCCTACCATCCAACCACCTGATCCCCTGTCATCCCCTTCTCCTCTTGCCCTCAACCTTTCCTAGCATTAGGGTCTTTTCCAATGAGTGGGCTCTTCTTATCAGGTGGCCAAAGGATTGAGCTTCAGCATCAGTCCTTCCAATGAATATTCAGGACTGATTTCCTTTAGGATTGACTGGTTTGATCTCCTTGCTGTTCAAGGGACTCTTCTCCAACACCACACTTCAAGAGCATCAATTCTTTGGTGTTCAGCCTTCTTTGTGGTGCAACTCTCACATGCATACATGACTACTGGAAAAACCATTGCTTAGATTATACAGACCTTTGTCGGCAAAGTGATGTCTCTGTTTTTTAATATGTTGTCTAGGTTTGTCATAATTTTTCTTTGAAGGAGCAAGTACCTTTTAATTTTGTGGCTGCAGTCACCATCCACAGTGATTTTGGAGCCCCCCCAAAATTAAAATCTGTCACCACTTCCATTTTTTCCTGATCTATTGGCTATGAAGTGATGGGACTGGATGCCATGATTTTAGTTTTCTGAATGCTGAGTTTTAAGTCAGCGTTTCCACTCTCTTCTTTGAACCTCATCAAGAGGCTCTTTATTCCTCTTCACTCTCTGCCATTATAGTGGTATCGTCTGCACATCTAGGTTGTTATTTCTTCTGGCAACCTTGATTCCAGCTTTTGAATCTTCCAGCTTGGGCTTCTCATTGCAGTGGCTTTTCCAGTGGCAGAGGATGGGCTGTAGAGCGTTTGGATTTCTGTTGGTGTGGTGCATGGACTTATTTCCCCCATGGCACTGGAATCTTCCCAGACTAGGAACTGAACCCATGTCCCCTGCATTGGAAGGCAGATTCTTAACCACTGAACCACCAAGGAAGTCCCTATAGAGAGTATATATCTCAACATAATAAAGACCATATAGGACAAAGTAGCAGCATACTCAACAATGAAAAGCTTAAAGCTTTCCCTCTAAGATTAGGAACAAGGTAAGCTGCCCACTCTCATCACTTTTATTCAACATAGTTTTAGTGTCCTAGGCAGAGTAATTAGGAAAGAAAATAAATAAAAAGCTTCCAAATTGTAAATAAGAAAGCAAAACTCACTGTTGGCAGGTAACACAATATTCAGTTAAGTCACTCAGTCGTGTTCAACTCTTTGCAACCCTATGAATAGCAGCAGGCCAGGCCTCCCTGTCCATCACCAACTCCCAGAGATTACTCAAACCCATGTCCATCAAGTCGGTGATGCCACCCAGCCATCTCATCCTCTGTCCCCTTCTCCTCCTGCTCCCAATCCCTCCCAGCATCAGAGTCCTTTCCAATGAGTCAACTCTTCACATGAGGTGGCCAAAATATTGGAGTTTCAGCCTCAGCATCAGTCCTTCCAAAGAACACCCAGGACTGATCTCCTTTAGAATGGACTGGTTGGATCTCCTTGCAGTCCAAGGGACTCTCAAGAGTCTTCTCCAACACCACA
>NW_011494605.1:2815513-2815903 GCF_000754665.1 Bison bison bison
CCTTTAGAATGGACTGGTTGGATCTCCTTGCAGTCCAAGGGACTCTCAAGAGTCTTCTCCAACACCACACTTCAAAAGCATCAGTTCTTCAGTGCTCAGCTTTCTTCACAGTCCAACTCTCACATCCATACATGACCACTGGAAAAACCATAGCCTTGACTAGACAGACTTGTTGGCAAAGTAATGTCACTGCTTTTTAAGATGCTATCTAGGTTGGTCATAACTTTCCTTCCAAGGAGTAAGTGTCTTTTAATTTCATGGCTGCAGTCACCATCTGCAGTGATTTTGGAGCCCAGAAAAATAAAGTCTGACACTGTTTCCACTGTTTCCCCATCTATTTCCCAGGAAGTGATGGGACTGAATGCCATGATCTTAGTTTTCTGAATGTTG
>NW_011494605.1:2816003-2816420 GCF_000754665.1 Bison bison bison
CCTGCCAATGAAGGCGACATAAGAAACGTGGGTTCAGGAAGATCCCCTGGAGGAAGGCATGGCAACCCACTCTAGTATTCTTGACTGGAGGATCTCATGGAGGAGGAGCCTGGCGGGCTACAGTCCATAGGATCTCAAGAGTCAGACATGACTGAAGTGACTTAGCACCCACACATGCAGAACAATCGTATATTATAGGTTTTATTACTCACATTTTATGGATAGAGAGGGTAAATAATGTAGATATTTTGATAAAGCTGAAATTTTAACTCAAAGCTGATTAGCAATAATGCCTGTGCTCTTTCCCCTATATAATGCTGCTGCTGCTAAGTCACTTCAGTCGTGTCCGACTCTGTGCCACCCCATAGACAGCAGCCCACCAGGCTTCCCCGTCCCTGGGATTCTCCAGGCAAGAAC
>NW_011494605.1:2816520-2818006 GCF_000754665.1 Bison bison bison
CTTGATTCCAGCTTGTGCTTCTTCCAGCCCAGCGTTTCTCATGATGTACTCTGCATATAAGTTAAATAAGCAGGGTGACAATATACAGCCCTGACATAATCCTTTTCCTATTTGGAACCAGTCTGTTGCTCCATGTCCAGTTCTAACTGTTGCTTCCTGACCTGCATATAGGTTTCTCAAGAGGCAGGTCAGGTGGTCTGGTATATGTTATATACAGAAAATCTTAAAACACTTCATCAGAAAATCATAAGAAAAATAGATATATCCAATGAAATTGTAGGATACAGAGTCAATACAGAAAAATCTGTTGTGTTTCTATACACTAATAATGAACTATCAGAAAGAGAAATTAATAACACAATTCCATTTAAAATTGCATCAAAAATAATAAAAACACGTAGGAATAAATTAACAAAGGAAATGAAAAACCTGTATATTGAAAACTAAAAGAAATTAATAAAAGAAATAGGGATGCATCAAAGATATTCTATGCATGTGGACTAGAAGAACGAATATTGTTAAGTGTCCATACTACACAAAGGAAATCACAGGTTCAATTCAATCTCCAGTAAAATGTCAATAGCATTTTTCCCAAAAATAGAACAAAAAATCTGAAAATTTCTATTTAACCATAAGAGATCCCAAATAGCTAAAAAAATTTTTTGAGGAATAGAAGAACAAAGTTGAAGGCAAAACACTTCCTGATTTCAAAATAGACTACAAAGTTACAGGAATCAAAACAGCATACCATTTGGCATAAAAAAAAAGACATGTACATCAATGGAAGAGTGTACACAACCCAGAAATAAACCCACACATATACAGGTAGTTAATTTACAATGAAGGTACCAAAAATACACAATGAGGATAGGACAGGTGTTTAATGATGGTGTTAGGAAAACTGGATGATCAAGTGCAAATGAATAAACTTCAGTTCAGTTGCTCAGTCATGTCTGACTCTTTGCAGTCCCATGGACTGAAGCACACCAGGCCTCCCTGTCTATCATCAACTCCAGAAGTTTACTCAAACTCATGTCCATTGAGTCAAGGATGTCATTCAACCATCTCATCCTCTGTCATGCCTTTCTCCTCCTGCCTTCAATGTTGTCCAGCATCAGGGTCTTTTCAAATGAGTCACTTCTTCACATCAGGTGGCCAAAGGATTGGAGTTTCAGCTTAAGCATCATTCCTTCCAATGAATATTCATGACTGATTTCCTTCAGGATAGCCTGGTTGGATCTCCTTGCAGTCCAAGGGACTCTCAAGAGTCTTCTCCAACACCACAGTTCAAACGCATCAATTCTTTGGCACTCAGCTTTCTTTATAGTCCAAATCTCACATTCATACATGACTACGAAAAAAACCGTAACCTTGACTAGAAGGACCTTTGTTGGCAAAGTAATGTCTCTGCTTTTGAATATGCTGTCTAGGTTGGTCATAACTTTCCTTCCAAGGAGTAAGCGTCTTTAATTTCATGGCTGCATCA
>NW_011494605.1:2818246-2819028 GCF_000754665.1 Bison bison bison
GTCTGTTGTTCCATGTCCACTTCTAACTGTTGCTTCCTGACCTGCATACAGATTTCTCAAGAGGCAGGTCAGGTGGTCTGGTATTCCCATCTCTTTCAGAATTTTCCACAGTTTGTTGTGATCCACACAGTCAAAAGTTTTGGCATAGTTAATAAAGCAGAAATAGATGATTTTCTGGAACTCTCTTGCTTTTTCAATAATCCAACCTGTGTTGGCAGTTTGATCTCTGGTTCTTCTACCTTTTCTAAAACCAGTTTCAACACCTGGAAGTTCATGGATCATGTACTGTTGAAGTCTGGCTTGGAGAATTTTGAGCATTACTTTACTAGCTTGAGATGAGTGCAACTATGCAGTAGTTTGAGCATATTTTGGCATTGCCTTTCTTTGGGATTGGAATGAAAACTGACCTTTTCCAGTCCTGTGGCCACTGATGAGTTTTCCATATTTGCTGGGGTAGTGAGCAGAGGCCATGATCTTTATTTCGTAAATGCTGAGTTTTAAGCCAGCTTTTTATTATCCTCTTCCAGCCTCATCAAGAGGCTTTTTAGTTCCTCCTTTCTTTCTGCCATTATAGTGGTATCATCTGTATATCTATGTTGTTGATATTTCTCCCAGCAATCTTGATCCCAGTTGAGTCACACAGCAAGGCATTTCACATGATGCATTTTGCATATAAATAATCAGGGTGACAATATACAGCCTTGAAGCACTGTGTGCTTAATCGCTCAGTCATGTCCAACTCTTTGCAACCACCTGGATTGTAGCCTGCCAGGCAACTCTGT
>NW_011494605.1:2819128-2819540 GCF_000754665.1 Bison bison bison
TGTCCATGGGAATTCTCCAGACAAGAATACTGGAATGGGTTGCCATGCTTTCCTCCAGCAGATCTTCCCAACCCAGGGATCAAAACCAGGTCTCCTGCATTGCAGGCGGATCCTTTACAGTTTGAGCCACCAGGGAAACTCAAGAATACTGGAGTGGGTAGCCTATCCCTTCTCCAGAGGATATTCCAAACCCAGGAATCGAACCGGGCTCTCCTTCATTGCAGGAGGATTCTTTACCAGTCGAGGTATCAGGGAAGCCCTTAAAGTACTCCTTTCCGATTTTGAAAAAGTACACTGTTGCATGTGCAGTTCCAACTGCTGCTGCTTGTCCTCAGATTTCTGAGGAAACAGGTAAGGTAGTCTGGTATTCCTGTCTCTTTAAAAATTTTCCACAGTTTCTTGTGATGCACAC
>NW_011494605.1:2819640-2849441 GCF_000754665.1 Bison bison bison
CAGATGTTTTTTTCTGGTATTCCCTTACTTTTTCTGTAATCCAACAGATGTTGGAAATTTGATCTCTGGTTCTTCTACCTTTTCTAAATCCAGCTTGTACATCTGAAACTTCTCGGTACACACAGTGTTGAAGCCTAGCTTGAAGGATGGTGCTAGAATGTGAAATGAGCACAATTGAACGGTACTTTGCACATTCATCAGTATTGCCTTCTTTGGGATTTGAATGAAAACAGAACATTTCCTGGCCTGTGGCCACTTCTGAGTTTTCCAAATTTGCTGGCATATTGGGTGCAACACTTTAACAACATCATCTTTTAGGATTTGAAATAGCTTATCGGGAATTCCATCACCTCCACTAGCTTTGTTCACAGTAACGCTTCCTACAACCCACTTGACTTCACACTCCAGGATGTCTGGCTCTAGGTGAGTGATCACATCATTGTGGTTATCTGGGTCATTAAAATCCTTTTTGCACAGTTCTTCTGTATATTCTTGCCACCTTTTCTTAATCTCTTCTGCTTCTGTTAGGTCCTTGATGTTTCTGTTCTTTATTGTGCTCGTCTTTGCATGTGCTCATCTTTGCATCTTTCCCTTGATATTTCCAAATTTTTGGAAGATATCTCTAGTCTTTCTCATTCTATTCTTTTCATCTATTTGTTCGCATTGTCCACATAAGAAGGCTTTCTTATGTCTCCTTCTATTCTCTAGAACTCTACATTGTGTTGGGTATAACTTTTGCTTTCTCCCTTGCCTTTTGCTTCTCTTCTTTTCTTAGCTATTTGTAAGGCCTCCTCAGACAACCACTTTGCATTCTTGCATTTCTTTTTCTTGGGGATGGTTTTAGTCACCACTTCCTTTACAATGTTACAAACCTGTGTTCATAGTTCTCCAGGCACTCTGTCTACCAGATCTCATCACTTGAATCAATTCATCACCTCCATTGTCTAATCATAAGGGATCTAATTTAGGTCATACCTGAATGGACTCGTGGTTTTCCCTACTTTCTTCAATTTAACCTGAGTTTTGCAATAAAGAGCTCATGATCTGAGCCACAGTCAGCTCCCAGTCTTGTTGTGCTGACTGTATAAAGCTTCTCCATCTTTGGCTGCAAATAAAATCAATCTGATTTCAGTATTGACCTCTAGTGATATCCACGTGTAGAGTCGTCTCTTGTGATTTTGGAAAACAGTGTTTGCAATGACCAATGTGTTCTCTTGGCAAAATTCTGTTAGCCTTTGTCTTATTTCATTTTGTACTCCAAGGCTAAATTTGTCTGTTACTACAGGTATCAGTTGACTTCCTACTTTTGCATTCCAATAACATATGATGAAAAGGACATGAGTTATTTTTTGGTGTTTTCTAGATCTTATAGGTCTTCATATAACCTTTCAATTTCAGCTTCTTTGGCATTAGTGGTTGGGTTATAGACTTGGATTACTGTGATGTTGAATGGCTTGCCTTGGAAACAAACTGAGATCATTCTGTTGTTTTTGAGACTGCACTCAATTACTGTATACTGGACTGTTTTGTTGACTCTGAGGGCTATTCCATTTCTTTAAGGAATTCTTGCTCACAGTGGTAGGTTTAATGGTCATCTGAATTGAATTTTCTCATTCCCATTCATTTTAGTTCACTGATTCCTAAAATGTTAATATTCACTCATGCCATCTCCTCCTTGACCACATCTAATTTACCTTGATTCATGGACCTAACCTTCCAGATTCTTACGCAATATTATTCTTTACAGCACTAGAGTTTACTTTCACCACCAGGCATTTCCAGAACTGAGTGTCATTTCTGCTTTGGCCAAGAATCTTCATTTTTTTCTGTATCCATTTCTTTTCTCTTCGCCAGTAGCATACTGTATGCCAACTGACCCGGGGGGCTCATCTTCCAGTGTCATATCTTTCTGTCTTTTTATACTGTTCATTGGGTTCTTAAGGCAAGAATACTGAAGCAGTTTGCCATTCCATTCTCCAATGCACCATGTTTTGCCAGAACTCTCTGCAGTGGCCCTTCTGTCTTGGCTGACCCTGCACAGGATGGCTAATAGCTACAATGAGTTACCCAAGAATGTGATCCATGTCATCACTATGGTTAGCTTTCATTTTGGAGGCTGTGGGATTGTAGTTCATGGTTCTTCTCTCTGCCCTCTGGTGATTGAGGATAAGAGGCTTGTGCAAGCTCTTGTTTTATTTGATTTCATCATGACTGTGTCCATCCTACCATCTTGTTGTGACCTCTCCTTTGTCTTTGGATGTAGCATATCTTTTTTGGTAGGTTCCAACATCCTCCTGTTGATGGCTATTCAATAGCTACTTGCAATTTTGGTGTTCTCACCAGAGAAGAGGTATGCACATCCTACTCTGCCATCTTGATGATGCATGATTATTTTTTATGCTTGAGCAATATTCCATTGTACAAAGGTACCACATCTTCTTTATCCACTTATCAGTTGATGCACATTTAAGCTATTTCCATGTCTTAGTTATTGTGAATAGTACTGCTAGGAACATATCCGTGGCTCCAGCCTCAGTGTTTCTTGCTCTCTCCTCCTAAGCTCCTAAATGTTCTAGAGTGCTCCACTTTTAATTCTAGTTGTCTAATATTTTCACCAAAGTTGCAGTTACTTCCCAACTAAAGTCCTAAACCCCTCAAAGTCATTTATGAGAGCTGGAATAAACTTCTTCTGAACTTCTGTTAATTTTTGTATTTTCACTTCTTCCTCTGAAGCAGGAATATTCTTAAAGGCATCAAGAATGCTGAATTCTTTTCAGAAGGTTTTCAATTGATTTTACCCAGGTCCATCAGATTAATCACAATCTATGGAAACTAGACTTTATATGGCATTCATTTTTTAAATAATAATAGTTAAAAGACAAAATTATTCCTTGCTCCATGGACTGAACAATGAATGTTGTGTTCAGTTCAGTTCAGGCAATCAGTCATGTCTGACTTTTGTGACCCCATGGACTACAGCACGCCAGGCTTCCCTATCCACCACCAATGCCCGATGGTTGCTTAAACTCATGTCAATCGAGTCAGTGATGCCACCCAACCATCTCATCTGCTGTCATCCCCTTCTGCTCCTTCCTTCAGTCTTTCCCAGCATCAGGGTATTTTCAAATGAGTCAGTTCTTCGCATCAGATGGCCAAAGTACTGGGGTTTCAGCTTCAGCATCAGTCTTTCCAATGAATATTCAGGACTGATTTCCTGTAGGATAGACTGGTTGGATCTCTTTGCAGTTTAAAAGCACCAATTCTTCAGTGCTCAGCTTTCTTTATAGTGCAATTCTCACATCCAAACATGACTATTGGAAAAACCATAGCTTTGACTAGATGGAAATTTGTTGGCAAAGTAATGTCTCTACTTTTTAATATGCTCTTTAGGTTTCTCATAGCTTTTCTTCCAAGAAGCAAGCATCTTTTAATTTCATGGCTGCAGTCACCATCTGCAGTGATTTTGGAGCCCAAGAAAATAAATTTTGTCACTGTTTCCATCGTTTCCCCATGTATTTGCCCTGAAATGATGAGACAAGATGACATGATTTTTGTTTTTTGAATGTTGAGTTTTAAGCCAGCTTTTTCACTCTACTCTTTCACTTTCATCAGGAGGCTCTTCAGTTCCACTTCACTTCCTGCCATGAGGGTGGTGTCATCTGTGTATCTGAGGTTATTGATATTTCTCCTGGGAATCTTGATCCAGTTTGTGTTTCATCCACCTCAGGCATTTTGCATGATGTACTCTGCATATAAGTTAAATAAGCAGGGTGACAATATACAGGCTTGACATACTCCTTTCCCGATTTCAAACCAGTTTGTTGTTCCATGCCCAATTCTAACTGTTGCTTCTTCACCTGCATACAAATCCCTCAGGAGGCAGGTATGGTGGTCTCCTCCTACCATCTCTTTAAGAATTCTCCACAATTTGTTTTCATCTACAGAATCAAAGGCTTTGGCATAGTCAATAAAATAGAAGTAGATTTTTTTCTGAAACTCTTTTGAAACTTGCTTTTTCTATGATCCAACAGATGTTGGCAATTTGATCTCTGGTTCCTCTGCCTTGGTAAATCCAGCTTGAACATCTGGAAGTTCATGGTTCATGTACTGTTGAAGCCTGGCTTATAGAATTTTAGCATTCTTTTGCTAGCATGTGAGATGAGTGCAATTGTGCAGTAGTTTGAGTGTTCTTTGGTATTGCCTTTAATTGGAATTGGAAAGAAAACTGACTTTTTCCAGTCCTGTGGCCACTGCTGAGTTTTCCAAATATGTTAGCATATACACATACACAGCAGCATCTTTTAGGATTTGAAATAGCTCAGCTGGAATTCCATCATCTCCACTAGCTTTGTTTGTAGTGATGCTTCCTAAAGCACACATGACTTCACATTCCAGGGTGTCTGGCTCTAGGTGAGTGATCACACCATTGTGGTTATTGGATCATGAAGATTATTTTGTACAGTTCTTCTGTGTATTTTTGCCATCTCTTCTTAATATCTTCTGCTTCTGTTAGGTCTATACCATTTCTGTCATTTATTGTGCCTATCTTTGTATGAAATGTTCCCTCTGTATCTCTAATTTTCTTGAAAAAAATCTCTAGTCTTTCCCATTTTATTGTTTTCCTCTATTTCTCTTCACTGATCACTGAGGAAGGCTTTCTTATCTCTCCGTGCTATTCTTTGGTACTCTGCATTCAAATGGGTATATCTTTCCTTTTCTCCTTTGCCTTTAGCTCTCATCTTACCTCAGCTATTTGTAAGCCCCCCTCAGGCAACCATTCTGCCTTTTTGCATTTTTTTTCTTGGAGATGGTATTGATTTTGCCCCTGTAAAATATTGCAAACCTCTGTCCATACGTATTCAGGCACTCTGTCTATCAGCTCTAATTCCTTGAAACTATTTGTCACTTCCACTGTATAATCTTAAAGGATTTGATTGAGGTCATACCTGAATGGTTTAGTGGTTTTCCTGACTTTCTTCAATTTAAGTCTGAATTTTGCAATAAGGAGTTCATAATCTGAGCCACAGTCAGCTCCCTGTCTTGTTTTTGTTGACTGTATAGTTCAGTTCAGATCAGTTCAGTTGCTGAGTCATGTCTGACTCTTTATGACCCCATGGACTGCAGCATGCCAGGCCTCTCTGTTCATCACAAACTGAGAGTTTACTCAACCTCCCGTCCATTGAGTCGGTGATGTCATCCAACAATCTCAGTCTCTGTCATCCCCTTTTCCTGCCTTCAATCTTTCCCAGCATCAGGGCCTTTTCAAATGAGTCATTTCTTCACATCAGGTAGACAAAGAGTTGGAGTTTCAGCTTCAGCATCAGTCCTTCCAATGAATATTCAGGACTGATTTTGTTCAAGATGGCCTGATTGGATCTCCTTGCAGTCCAAGGGACTCTCAAAGTTTTCTCTAACATCACCGTTTAAAAGAATGAATTCTTCAGTGCTCAACTTTCTTTATAGTCCTACTCTCACATTCAAACATGACTACTGGAAAAATCATAGCTTTGACCAGATGGACCTTTGTTGGCAAAGTAATGTCTCTGCTTTTTAATATTCTGTCTAGGTTGGTCATAACTTTTCTTCCAAGGAGCAAACGTCTTTTAATTTCATGGCTGCAGTCACCATCTGCAGTGATTTTGGAGCCCCCCAAAATAAAGTTTGTCACTGTTTCCACTGTTTTCCCGTCTATTTTCCATGAAATGATGGGGCCAGATGCCATGATCTTAGTTTTCTGAATGTTGAGCTTTAAGTGAACTTTTTTACTCTTCTCTTTCACTAAAGAGACTCTTTAGTTCTTCTTCGCTTTGTGCCATAAGGGTGGTATCATCTGTATATCTGAGGTTATAGATATGTCTCCTGACAATCTTGATTCCACCCTGTGCTTCATCCGGCCAAGGGTTTCTCTTGATGTATTCTGCATAGAAGTTAAATAAGCAGGGTGACAATATACAGCCTTGACAGACTCCTTTCCTTATTTGGAACCACTCTGTTGTTCCATGTCCAGTTCTTACTGTTGCTTCCTGACCTGCATACAGCTTTCTTAAGAGGCAGGTCAGGTGGTCTGATAGTACCATCTCTTTAAGAATTTCCACAGTTTGTTGCGGTCCACACAGGCAAAGGCTTTGGCATAGTCAATAAAGCAGAAACAGATGATTTTCTGGAACTCTCTTGCTTTTTTGATGATCCAACAGATATTGGCAATTTGATCTCTGGTTCCTCTGCTTTTTACAAATCCAGCTTGAATATATGGAAGTTCACAGTTCATGTACTGCTGAAGCCTGGCTTGGAGAATTTTGAGCATTACTTTACTAGTGTGTGAGATGAGTGCAATTGTGCAGTAGTTTGCACATTCTTTGACACTGCCTTTCTTTGGGATTGGAATGAAAACTGACATTCCCCAGTCCTGTGGCCACTGCTGAAGTTTCCAATATTGCTGGCATATTGAATGCAACACTTTCATAGCATAGTCTTTAAGGATTTGAAATAGCTCAACTGGAATTCCATCACCTCCACTAGTTTTGTTCATAGTGATGCTTCCTAAGGCCCACTTGACTTTGCATTCCAGGATGTTGGCTCTAAGTGATGATCACACCATAGTGATTATCTTGGTCATGAAGGTCTTTTTTTGTACAGTTCTTCTGTGTATTCTTGCCACCTCTTCTTAATATCTTCTGTTTTTGTTAGGTCCATACCATTTCTGTCCTTTTTTGTGCCCATCTTTGCATGAAATGTTCCCTTGGTATCTTTAAGTTTCTTAACGAGATTTCTAGACTTTCCCATTTTATTGTTTTCCTCTATTTCTTTGCAGTGATCATTGAGGAAGGCTTTCTCATCTCTCCTTGCTATGTTTTGGAACTCTGCATTCAAATGGGTATATCTTTGGCTGTAAAGAATATAATCAATCTGATTTCTGTATTGACCATCTGGTGATGTCCATGTGTAGAGTCTTCTCTTGTGTTGTTGGAAGACGGTGTTTGCTATGACCAGTGGGTTCTCTTGGCAAAGCTCTGTTAGCCTTTGACCTGCTTTGTTTTGTACCTCAAGGCCAAACTTGCCTGTTTTCCAGGTGTTTCTTGACTTTCTGCTTTTGCATTCCAGTCCTGTAGGATGAAAAGGACATCTTTTTGGGTGTTAGTTAGAAGGTCTTTTAGGTCTTCATAGAACCATTCAACTTCAGCTTCTTCAGCATTAGTGGTTGGGGCATATACGTGAATTACTGTGATACTGAATGGTTTGCCTTGGAAGCAAACAGAGATTATTCTGTCATTTTTGAGATTGCACCCTAGTACTGCATTTCGGACTATTTTGTTGACTATGAGGGATAGTCCATTTCTTCTAAGGATTCTTGCTCACAGTAGTAGATATCATGGTCATCTGAATTAAATTTGCCCTTTCTGGTCCATTTTAGTTCACTGATTCCTAAATGTCGATGTTCACTCTTGCCATCTCCTGCTTGACCACTTCTAATTTTCCTTGATTGATGTACCTAACCTTCCAGGTTCCTATGCAATATAGCTCTTTACATCAGACTTTACTTCCATCACTAGTTACATCCACAACTGGGCCTTGTTTCATTTTGGTTCCATTTCTTCATTCTTTCTGGAGTTATATCTCCACTCCTCTCCAGTAGCATATTGAGCACCTACCAACCTGGGGAGTTCATCTTTTAGTGGTATATCTTTTTGCCTTTTCATACTATTCATGGGGTTCTCAAGGCAAGAATACTGAAATGGTTTGCCATTCCCTTCTCCACTGGACCACGTTTTGTCAGAACTCTCCACCATGACCCATTTGTCTTAGGTGGCCCTACATGCCGTGGCTCATAGTTTCATTGAGTTAGACAAGGCTGTGGTCCATATGATCAGTTTGATTAGTTTTCTACGATTGTAGTTTTAATTCTGTCCTCCTCTGAATGATAAGGATAAAAGGCTTATGGAAGCTTCCTGATGGGAGAGACTGACTGTGGGGGAAACTGGGTCTTGTTTAGATGAGTGGGGCCATGCTCAGTAAATCTTTAATCCAATTATCTGTTCAATGTTGTGTTAGCAGGCATGAAAACAACATTAATCTCATTGTACATCTTCATATGAGTTCTTGGGTAACCAGGTGCACTGTCAGCAATAATATTTTGAAGAGATCTTTTTGTCTGGGTACTAGGTCTCACAGTGGGCTTAAAATATACAGAAAACCAAGGTGCAGACAGCTGTGCTTTCATCCAGGCTTTGTTGTTCCATTTAGTATAAGACACAGGCAGAGTAGATTTAGCATAATTCTTAAAGGCCCTAGGAGTTCTGGAATGATAAATGGAACTGGCTTCAGTTTAAGGCCACCAGCTGTATTAGCCCCTAACAAGAGTGTCAGTCAGTCAGTCTGTCATTTGAAGCTTTGAAGCTAGGATTTGATTTCTCCTCTCTAGTTATGAAAGTCCTATATGGCATCTTTTTCCAATATAAAACTATTCATCTATGCTGATAATCTGTTGTTTAGTGTAGTGTTTAATTATCTTAGTTAGATCTCCTGGATAACTTGTGGCAGATTTCTATATGAGCACTTGCTGGTTCACCTTGTACTTTTACATTATGTGTTGATGTGTTCACTGGAGAATCACTTTTAATTTCCTTCAAGAACTTTTCAATTATATTCAAAATTTGGTTAACCTTTTGGCACAAAAGACCTGACTTTCAACCTACCTCAGTTTTTGGCATGCCATCCTCACTAAATTTAATTTTTTCTATCTTTTAAAGTGAGAGACCTGAGAATTTTCCTTTCACTTAAACACTTATATGTTGTTACAGGATTATCAACTGACCTAACTTCAAACTGTCGTGTTTCAGGGAATAGGAAAGCCTGAGGGGGAAAACAAAAATGGGAAAATGGCAGGTTGGTACAGCAGTCAGAACACACACAACACTTAGCTTATCATCTTATACAGGTATGATCATGGCACCCTCCAAGAAATTACAACAGTAATGTCAAAGATCACTGACTATACGTCACCATAACAAATATAATAATAATAAAAATTTTGAAATACTGTGAAAGTTATGAAAATGTAACTCAGAAACTTGAAGTAAGCAAATATTATTGGAAAAATAGTACTGACAGACTTGCTTGAAACAAGGTCCCACAAACCTCTGATTTGCAAAAAAACACAGTAGTTGCAAAGTAGGATAGAGTGAAGCCCAATAAAACACAGTATATCTATATACCAGATTTTCTTTATCCATTCATCTATTAGTGGACATGTAGGTTGTTTCCATATCTTGGCTACTGTAAATAATTCTGCAATGCAGATTTCTTTTTAACATAACTTATTTTATTTCCTTTGGATATATATTCAGAAATGCAATTGCTAGATCACATACTAGCTTTATTTTTACATTTTTGAGGAAACTCCATACTGTTTTCCAGTGTAGCAGCTATACCAATTTATATCCTCCAAAATAGTTCACAAAGTTCCCTTTACTCCATGTCTTTCCCAGCTCTTATTGTTGTGGTTGTTCAGTCATTAAGTCATGTCCAGTTCTTTGTGACCACCTGCCTTTTTCATAAAAGTCATTCTAATAGGTGTGAATGACTAATATCTCATTGTGGTTTGATTTTCATTTCTCTGATGATTAGAGAAATTTTAATGTACTTATTAGCCATTTGTACGTCTTATTTGGGAAAATGTCTACTCTGACTCTCTCCCCATTTTTTAATTAGACTGTTTGGTTTTATTGCTCTTGAAGTGGATGAGATTTTATATACATATTTTTTTATATTAGCCCCTTAGCAGGCATGTGACATATTAATATTCTCTCCCATTCCATACATTGCCTTTTCATTTTGTTGATGGCTTCATGTACTATGCAGAAACTTTTTCTTTAATGAAGTCCCACTTGTTTATTTTGTTGCATTATCTTTTGGTGTCAGATTTTAAAAAATCATTATCAACACCTATCTCTAGGAATTTACCTCTATGTTTTCTTCTAGGAGTGTTACAGTTTCAAGGCTTCCATTCAAGTCTTTAACCCTTTTTGAGTTGGTTTCTTGTATATGGTTTAAGGGAGTTGCCCAGTTTCATTCTCTCATATGTGACTGTCCAGTTTTCCCAACAAGATTTATTGAAATTATCCTTTTTCCCATTGTATATTCTAGGTTCCATCATCATAAATCAGTTAAACTTATAGCTATGTGTTTATTTGTGGGCTCTGGTTGTGTTGATTAGTCTACTGTCTGTTTTTATGCCAATACTATACTATTTCAAGTATGATAGCTTTGTAATACATTTTGAAATCAGGGAGCATGATGCCTCTAGCTTTGTTATTCTCTCTCAAAAATGCTTTTACTAGTTGGGTCTTACATGGTTTCATAGAAATTTTAGGATTGCTTATTCTAATTCTGTGGAAAATGCCATTGGAATTTGATAGAGATTTCGTTAAATCTGTATATTGCTTTGTTAGTATGGACACTTTATAACAATGCTAATTTTTCCAACTCACAAGCACAAAATATCTTTCCATTTATTCTTATCCTCTTTAATTTTCTTTTAAGAGCTTTATACCTTTCAGTGAATAAGTGTATCACCTCTTTAGTTAAATTTACTCCTAGGTATTTTATCCTTTTTGATGCAACTATAAATGAGATTGTTATTAATTTTTCTTTCTGACAGTTCCTCATTAGTGGAAGTTTGTGTTTGACCTAACAACTGGGCACCATAGCCTAGCCAACTTAACATATAAAATCAATCATCACAGCAATCTGTCCTCCATTTAATTACTTTTGCAATTTTGTTAAAAGTTAGTTGGGCATATTTATGTATGTCTATTCCTCAATTCTGTATTTTGTCCCATTAATCTGTCTCTCTGACAATATTACACAATCTTGATTACTGTTACTGTATAATAAGCTTTGATATGACGTAGAGTCATTCCTCCTACTTCATTCTCTTTAAATAATGTTTTAGCTAATTTTTCCTTCGCCATTCTATATTGTATGTCTACAATATAGATTTATGTATAAATTTATGTAAGTCTACAAAAAGTCTTGCTATGGATTGGTCAAACCTTGGAATGTATTAAGCCTAAAAGAACAATTTTAAAAGAGTTGTCATCTTATTTTGTTGAGTTTTCTAATACATGAACATACTATGTCTCTCCACTTATTAGGTCATCATTGATATCTTCCAACATTTTGCAGTGCATACAAATTTTGTACAGATTTTATAGGTTTATAACTATTTCATTTTCTAGAATGATTGTAAGTGGTATAGATTTAATTTTGGTTTTCAAGTGTCCACTACAAATATAAAGAAATATATTCATTTATGTATGTCAAACTCATATTTTGAGACTAAATTCAACTCACTTATTAGTTCTAGGAGTCTTTGCACTATTTCATAAAGATTTAAATGTATATAATCATATTAGATGCAAATAAAAGATAGTTTTATTTCTTCCTTCTGATATGAATGTCTTTACTTTCCTTTTCTTACCTTATTGCACTAGCTAGAACATCCAGTAATATCTTGAATAGCAGATGAGTGTATACATCTTTGCTCTGTTACAAATCTCAAGGGAATGCATTCTATGCTTTATCATTAAGTATAATAACAACTCTAGAACTTTTTGCAGATTTTTAAAAACTCAAGTTGACTTAGATCTCCCTATATTCCAAGTTTTTGAAGAATTTATCATGAAAAGATGGCTGAAGTTTGTGAAATATTTTTTCTACATAAATTGATACTATCATGGGATTTTTCCATCTTTTACCTGTTAATATGATGAGTTACAATAATGATTTTTTAATATTGAACCAGCCTTGCAACATCAAAGTAAATTATTTGATCATGGTATTAAATTTTTGTTGCCATGCTGTGCTGAGCTTAGTCACTCAGTTGTGTCCTATTCTTTGCGGCCCCATGGACTATAGCCCACAGGCTTCTCTGTCCATGTGGATTCTCCAGCAAGAATGCTAGGGTGGGTTGCCATGCCCTCCTCCAGAGGACCTTCCCAACCCAGGTATCGAACCCAGGTCTCCTGCATTGCAGGCAGATTCTTTACCATCTGAGCCACCAAGGAAACCCATGAATAGTAGAATGGATAGACTACCCCTTTCCCTTCTCCAGGGTATCTTCCTAACCCAGGGATCAACCCATGGTCTCCTGCATTACAGGTGGATTCTTTACCAGCTGAGCTACCAGGGATATTGCTAAATTATTTTTTCTAATATATAGTTAATAATTTTTTCATCCATATTCATGTTGAATATTGGGTTGTAGCTTTGTTTTGTATTGTTATGATTCTTTGATCAGTTTTGGTATAACAGTAATACTGGTTCCATAAAATTAGATGGAAAGTGTTTTGTATTTTCTGGAAAAGGTAGCACACAATTTATGTTAACTTTTTCACTTTCACTTTTTTAACATTTGGTAGAATTAAGGATACAAAACTAATTACCTATCAGCTTAAAAGTATAGATGATGTTTTACTTTGGTTGAAAAAATATATGATTATATAAAGATTGTGGATTACTGACTCTCACCAGTGACCATGTTTAAAAAGCTTGATCTATTGCTGGAAAGCTTAGCCCCTCCTGATTATTCAATTTAGGTCATTGTCACCTCTTATCACAGATTTTTCAAACAGCTGGATTTTACCCAGCTATTCACTCATTCATCAGTTCAGTTCAGTTCAGTTCAGTCGCTCAGTCGTGTCCGACTCTTTGCGACCCCATGAATTGCAGCACGCCAGGCCTCCCTGTCCATCACCATCTCCTGGAGTTCACTCAAACTCACGTTCATTGAGTCAGTAATGCCATCCAGCCATCTCATCCTCTGTCATCCCCTTTTCCTCCTGCCCCCAATCCCTCCCAGCATCAGAATCTTTTCCAATGAGTTAACTCTTCGCATGAGGTGACCTACTAATTCATGCCAGAGCAAAGAGTAAGGCAGTACCAAATTCAGAGGTGTGTGAAATTCTTAATAATATTCAATAAAGACCCTTCATTTTCATTTTCCACACTAATTATGCAGCTGATCCAGTCTTAGGGAGATAGAGAGGACTACAGTAGCACAGAAGGGGTACCTAATATAGTCAAGGGGCTCAGAAAATGTTTCTACATAAAAAAAGCTATGCTGAGTTTTAAAAGCTGCATCAAGTCTTAGATTGATGTTCACTCTATATTTTCACTGACTAGCAGTTCTCTTTACCATTAATTTAGAATTTTACCTTATTATCTATTTACAGGCATAGTTCATTAGTTATAAAAGCCCCACATGTATTTTAAGTTAAAAGAGAAACATACGCAGCCAGCCTCTGGGTTCAAGCATAATTCATGAAGAAAAGGCACTGGATAGAAGAAGTAAATAAGCCTGGGAGGAAAATATGATTACCTCAAAGAGCTGGGTCTAGGTGTCAAAAAAGAGCCAGTACTAGAGTGTCACTGCAAAGATAATTGCTAAACACATTAATTTTATCAACATATCCATTTTTTAAAGTCAGGCATCATTTCAAGTGTTGAAGAAGCCAAGATAATAACAGTAATAAATAATGACAACAGTAATGCATTAATATCTAAGAGTTATTGGTGCTTATTATATGCCAGTATTAGCACATTAAATCCTCACCATGCTCAATTTTACAGAAAAATAAATAAGAAATCAGGAAGTTTCACTCCCTAATATAAAGTAGTTAATAATACAAGAGGGAAAGTGGCACATGAACCATCAATTACATCATGCAGTAGCCATGCTGTGCTAACATGAGCAATGAAAGCTCTTGGGCACACAGTCTGGAAGTAAGGAGAAAATTCTCAGAAGAGAAAAGATTTTATCTATATCATAAAAGATTTTTTAGATTGGCAAAGTGAGAATTAAGAGAAAGGTCTTCCATATAGAAGGGGCAGCATGAATAATAAATGAATCATAAAGGATTAATCTCAAGTTTCTAGTTTAATTAATCAAGTAAACAGGGCTATAATAAACTGAAAATGACTGAAAGCTAATACAGACTTTAGGGAAAGTTGTTCAGTACTGCAATGGAGGTGTCTGACAGGCAGCTGAAAAGATGGATGAGGGTGAAACTAGAGTTCAAAATCAAAGCATCATGAGAATTTAGTTTGTCAATGTACAGAAGCTACAAGCAAGCTAGCTGAAATCCAAAGGTGAATGAAAAATAAAGCAGGTTCCAAGCCTTATGGGCCACTTCAGGTTTAAAAAGGAGCATAATAAGAGTTTCTAACAGTTAGTCTGATTAAACACTAAAGCTTTCTCTACACATTCAGAAAAATCAAAGCCTGTAAAAGTTTCAGTGCCCTTTCTCTTGATTTTATGGCTTTTGTTCTGCCAAAACAAGGCTTAGACTACTCATGAAACTTTGCATGAAATTTAAATATCAGTCTCTCATTCCTTTGGCAGTAAATCAGCCAAACAACCAATAGCTTTAAGACTCATCTAGCCTAAGATGTTCTGTTTCTAGTACCCAGAGTTTTATTTGCATAAGGATCTTTTTCACTTTATACATCTGTGTTTAATTTATATTGCAATGGCAATATCTATAAGTTTATATCACAATAAGTTTCCGGTCTAAATTTGGGTCTTTTTTAATTGTTAAGCACTTAAAAACCACACACAAATAGTTAAAAACAACAACAACAACAACATAAAATTCCTCAATGTGAAGCTCATAAGGGAGTTCTCTCTCATGAACAAGTAATCATGTCATATCACACCCTATAACACTGATGCTAAAGTACAGTGGATGGTGAAATATAACTACCCTATTCCACAGCTAACTTTACACTCTTAAGGAAACACAAAGATGTTTTGCTTTGTATTAAGTGGCACTCTGTGACTTATTGTTTTTACCACTTATTTCACTATAAAATTGAAGCTTTGGGCTCATATCAAGTTTATGATACTTATTTGACTGAGGTGAGTTTTTCCTTTTCCAGGTTGTCTCTAAGGACCAGATCAAGTATCGTCTTTTCTTCGTAGTCTTTCTTCATCTAGTCAACTAGAAGTAATAAACATTTATAATACCTTACTTATATTACTAGTACTAAACTTATTATTTCATATATTGGTTTACAATTTCTTATATATCTGATTCATCTTCATTTCTAGAGTGCATGCTCTGTAAGTACAAAAAGAGACTGCCTTATGTAAATGCCTTTGGTTCACCAAAATGTTTGTCGAATAAATGAAACTACTCTCCCTAGCCACACTCTCATTTTTAATTAACCATTCAGTTATTTGTTTATCCAATAAAAAACACTGCAACAATGTTCAACAATGGTTAGAAAATCACTTGAGCTGAACCGTAAATATAAAATTTAGCCAGTGAGTGTTAGGATCCAAAATGATAATTGAGTTTAGTCATAACGCTTACCCTCCTTAGAAAATTTATTACTAAACCAAATTCATATTCTGAATGCTTGTTTGCTTACCAGTTTATGTTTCTCTTACTAAAATGTATGCCATACAATGCATTAGGACAGGATCTTTTTCATTTTTGCAATTATATTTTTAGTGCTTAATATAGTGTTTAACATATACAGGTCTTTAATAAATACCTCTTGAAAAAATTTAAGAAATATTTTACAAAAGTCAACGATATGTTAGACACTTTACTACATGTTTATTATTTAATTTAATTTCAAATGAAACCAATAAATGTAATTATTTCATTCAATTTAAAAACCACTGCTTTGAAGTAATAGTATTTAATTATGCAAAATGAAGCTCAGAGAGATTAAGTAACTAGCTGATAATCAACAACCAGTTAGTAATTACTAAGCTTAAATTTAATTCAGGACTGTTTGATTTCACTCTCGCTCACACATTGTAGTCTCCCAAGCAAAGCACTCATTGTATACATAGATAAGTTCAGTAGGAGAAAGTACCTGAACTTATTTACTCCTAACTTTCTCCACTCTTTTGTAGCAGAATTGGGCATTAGGCACATTCAATCAACTGATGAAAATAATTTTTTCAATAAATTAGTTATATCAAATACAAGGAAGAATAAGTTACATACCCTGAATCCTGACTTAAAGCTCAACATTCAGAAAACTAAGATCATAGCATCCAGTCCCATCACTTCATGGCAAATAGATTGGGAAACAGTGGAAACAGTGTTGGACTTTATTTGGGGGGCTCCAAAATCACTGCAGATGTTGACTGCAGCCATGAAATTAAAAGATGCCTACTCCTTGGAAGAAAAGTTATGACCAACCTAGACAGCATATTAAAAAGCAGAGACATTACTTTGCTAACAAAGGTCCGTCTGGTCAAGGCTATGATTTTTCCAGCAGTCTTGTATGAATGTGAGAGTTGGACCATAAAGAAAGCTGAGCACCGAAGAATTGATGCTTTTGAACTGTGGTGTTAGAGAAGACTCTTGAGAGTCCCTTGCACTGCAAAGAGATCCAACCAGTCCATCCTAAAGGAGATCAGTCCTGGGTTTTCATTGGTAGGACTGATGTTGAAGTTCAAACTCCAATACTATGGCTACCTGATGCAAAGAACTGACTCGTTGGAAAAGACCCTGATGCTGGGAAAGATTGAAGACAGGAGGAGAAGGGGATGACAGAGGATGAGATGCTTGGATGGCATCACCGACTCAATGGATATGAGTTTGAGTAAACTCTGGGAGTTGGTGATGGACAGGGAGGCCTGGCGTGTTGCAGTCCATGGGGTCGCAAAGAGTTGGACACAACTAGTGACTGAACTGAACTGAATCCTGAACTTAACACAGTTTTTTATTGAAACATTTTTTTAAACATGACAAAATAAATATTGTTAGATCATCAAATGTTATATTTTACAGATTAATGTTTTACCTTTGAGAGAAAGGAGGGAAAAGAATAAAACAGAAAAGAAAATGCTATCATATTTGGTTATTATCTATCTAGTACATATATAAACTAGTGTTTCACTGAATGAGACACATTTAACAATACAATGTTTCCAAATGTTGAAGAGAAAACTCCTGATCTACATAAATTCACATTAGTTTATAAACTACAAATTACACACAATTTAGAAAAATTTACTATAATCAACAGTTTCTGCTGGCACATAATAGGATATCAATTTGAAATGCAATTATTTTACATACTTATTAAAATATAATTGAGTAGAGTAACAGAATCAAAGAGACAAAAGTAATCTTGGTATAAAATTGGGTTTGGACACTTATTTTTGAAAGTTAAAAGTTGCTTGCCAAAAGTCTTTATTTCGGACGTTGACAAGTAGGCAACCAGCAAAGCTGCCAAGATACTTGCATTACAGGAGACAAAAATATGAATGGGAAACTGTAGTTAAATGAAAATTAGAGCACACCTTAGTGAAGATGCAAAACAACTAGCATGAGGGTCAAGAAGCCTGAGCTACAAGCTCAGCTCTGCCATAAACTCGATGAAAGATCTTGAATGACTCATTTCTTCATTCTGAAATTCAGAATTTCTCAAAAAATTCTTTTTTTATATAAAAGAAAATATATAAAGTTTAAAAGATAAAGACATTCTAGGAAAAAGGCATTCTAGGAAAAAAGGATATAGAAACTAAAAAGCAAAATGAATACAACATACTAAGAGAACGTTAAGTTGGCTTAATGGCTGGATTGGTGACTTTCAGCTAGTTACATCTCTGCTATGAGTTTCATTTTTCTTACCTAATAATAAAACTTACTTCATAGTTTTACTGTATAGATTAGTAAATAAATAAATAAATGGAAATCTAATAAAGTCCTTATACAACTACATATTTTTAGTTAAAGAGAATCACTATGTTACTCTAAGAACATAATTTTATATGATAATAAACATGCAGGATACAGATATGAGGAAACAGTCACTAAGGCTACTCTTAACTCTGAAGTTTTATGATGCTAAGCTTTGCTTTCAGAGTTGCAGAGGCATTTGAAAAAATTCAATATTTATTCAGGCTAAAAACTATAAGTAAATTAAGACTGGAAGGAAGTGTCCTCAATTTAATAAGAACATTTACCAAAAAGAAAAAGAAAAATCCTACAACCAACAACATTAACAGTGGTAAAAGACTAGATGCTTTCCCCTAAAACTGAGAATAAGGCAATCAGGTCCACACCTACCCCTTCAATTCAATACTGTGTCATAGGTCATGTCTGGTGTAATAAAATAAGAACAAAACAAGAAAAATACAAATTCATTCAGGTATAAACCATCTCTATTCCTAGACAACAAAATTGTTTGGCAAAACTAATACAATATTGTAAAGTTTAAAAATAAAATGAAATTTAAAAATAAATAAATAAATAATAAAATACAAATGTAAAAAAAAAATCTCAAATTGACAAATAAGCTGCTAAAAATGTAATACATGAGTTCAGCAAGTATGCAGAACATAAAGTCAGTGTTCTATTACTATAGACTAACAGTGAACAATTAGCAACTTGAATGTTTTAAAATAATATAATTTATAATAGCAACAAAGAGAAAGGAAATACTTAGGCATAAATATAACAAAATATATGTGATATATGAATGATGGGAAAAAATCCTAAAAACAAACAAACAAGATACAAATAAATGGAGAAGTAGACATTGTTTCTGGATTGAAAGAAACAACAGCATCAAAAGTCAAGATGTCAAACTCTCCTACATATGTAAAGATTCAACACAATTTCAATCAAAATCTGAACAAGATAGCAAGGGTTTTTTTAGAAATCCATAAACTTATCCTAAAATTTATATGTAAAAGGAGCTAGGATAACCAAAAATAGGTTTTTAAATGATAAAAAATAGTTGGAAGACTTATACCATCTTATTTTAGGACTTACTATAAAACTAAAGAAATCAAGATGGTGTGGAGTTGGAGAAACAGTGGTCATATAGTTCAATCAAACAGAACAGAGCCGAAATGTAGTCCAACATGTACATGGCCAATTGATTTTAAATAAAGATAAAAAATAATCCAATAGAAAAAGGGAAATCTTCTAAACAGATGGTATCGAAATAATTAGAAATTCATATGCAAAATATATATTTTTTAAAAAATCTCAATCCATAGTAGATGCCATATATAAATATTAATTTTAAATGGAACATAAAATCTCAACAAATGAAACATAATAGAAATTATATCAAGCATTTTTTCTGACCAAAATAGTATGAAACTAGAAATCAATTATGAAAGGTAAAAGAAGAAAACAAAAACACATGGAAATTAAATAACCCATGCTACTAAAAACCAATGGTTCATTGAAGAAATCAAAGAAGTAGTCAGAAAATACCATGAGATAAGTGAAAATAAGACAAAACTTTCAAAATTTATGGGACACAGCAAAATCAATTCTAAGAGGAAAGTTTAAAGCAACACAAGCCTACCTCAAGAAACAAGAAAAATATCAAATAAACAACCTAACCTACCATCTACAGGAATTTAAAAAATAAAGTCTGAAGTCAGCAGAACTAAGAAAATAATAAAGATCAGAGAGAAAATAAATAAAACACAAACCAAAAAATCAATAGTAATAATCAATAAAATCAAGAGCTGAATTTATAAAAAGAAAAGCAAAATCAATCAGCAATTAGCCAGGCTCATGCTTGGGGCTGGTGCACTGGGATGACCCAGAGGGATGGTACGGGGAGGGAATGGGGAGGGGGGGTTCAGGATGGGGAACATGTGTACAACTGTGGCAGATTCATGGTGATGTATGGCAAAACCAATAAAATATTGTAAAGTAATTAACCTTTTATTTTTAAAATAAATAAATTTATTTTAAAAATAAATAAATAAAAGAGAAAAGACCCAACTAAAAATGAAACAAAGGAGGGAAAACTGCAATCAAAACTAAAGAGATACAAAAAAAAATCATAAGAGAATAACATGAACATTTACAACAACAAATTGGACAAGCTAAAGAAGTGAATAAATTTCTAGAAATACAAAATCTTCCAATGCTGAATCAGGTAGAAATAGACAATCTGAATAGGTCAATCACTAGTAGTGAAATTGAATTTGTAATCATAAAACTCCCAGCAAACAAATGTCCAAGACTGGAGAGCATCACACTAGAATTTTACCAAACATATAAAGAAGAACTTTTATCTACCCTCCTCAAACTATTACAAAAAACTGACGAGGAGGGAACATTCTGAAATTCAATCTATGAGACCACCATTACCCTGACACCAAAACCAGGCAATGACACCACAAAAAAATGAATATTACTAAAGGACAATATCTCTATTAAATATAGAGGCAAAAACCCTCAACAAAATATTAATAAACTTAATTCAACAATATTTAAAAAGGATCATATACCATGATCAAGCAGGGTTTATTCTAGGAATGCAAGGATGGTCCAACATCTGCAAATCACCAATTTAACAAAAAGGATAAGAACCACTTGATCATCTCAATAGATACGGAAAAAGCATTTGAAAAATTCAGTAACATTTATGATAATAACTCCAACCAAAGTAGGTACAGATGGAAAATATCCTATCATAATAAAGGCCATTAATGACAAACTCACAGATAATATCATATTTACTGTGAAAAGGTGAAATCAGATGTAAGACAAGAATACCCACTTTTGCAACTTCCATTTGATATAGTTTTGGAAGTCCTAGCCACAACAATCAGAAAAGAAAGAAAAAAAATAGCATTAAAATCGGAAGGGAAGAAGTAAAACTGTCACTATCTGCCTATGACACCATACTATATATAGAAAACCCTAATTTTTCCACCTAAAACTATTTGAACTAATAAATGACTTCAGTAAATTTTCAGAAAATAAAATTAATATATAGACATCTGCTGCTTTTGTATGCACTAACAATAAACTATAACAAAGACAAAGTAAATCTCACTTTAAATCACATCAAAAAGAGTAAGATATCTAGGAAGAAACTTAGTCAAGGAGGTGAAAAACCTGTACTCTGAAAATTATTTTAAAAATATTAAGAAAACTGAAGACAATACAAAGGAATAAAAACATGTCCTACAGTCATGGATTGGAAGAATTAATATTTTTAAAATGTCCATTCTATCCAAAGCAATCTACAGTCTTAATGCAATCCTTATCAAGATACCATTAATAATTTTCACAGAACCAAAATAATTAATCCTAAAATTCATATGGAATCACAAAAGACCCTGATTTGCAAAAGGAATTTGAAGGATAAAGAACAAAGCTGGAAGTATCACATCCCCTGACTTAGACTATACAAAACCTACAGTAATCAAAATAGTACTGCACTGGCACAAATACAGACATATACATCAACTAACAAAATAGAGAGCCCAGAAGTAAATCCACTCACTTATGGTCAACTGGGGCTTCCCTAGTGGCTCAGAGGGTACAGCGTCTGCCTGCAATGTGGGAGACCTAGGTTTGATCCCTGGGTTGGGAAGATACCATGGAGAAGGAAATGGCACCCCACTCCAGAACTCTTGTCTGGACAATCCCATGGACAGAGGAGCCTGGTAGGCTACAGTCCATGGGGTTACAAAAAGTTGGACGCGACTGAGACTTTACTTCACTCACTTTATGGTCAATTAGTAGTAGTGTTAGTTGCTCGGTCGTGCCCGACTCTTTGCGACCCCACGGACTGTGGTCCACCAGGCTCCTCTGTCCATGGGGTTCTCCAGGCAAGAATACTGGAGGGGGTTGCCATTTCCTTCTAAATTAATATACTACAAATGAAGCTAGAATATATAATGGAGAAAACACAGTCTTTTTAATAAGTGGGACTAGGAAAACTGGCCAGTGCGATCTTAGAGAATGAATTTAGAAAATTTTCTCATACCAAATACAAGAATAAACACAAAATAAATTAAAGACCTATATATAAGACTGGAAACCATACAACTCCCTGAAGAAAACACAAACAGAACACTTTGGTATATCATAGCAATATTTTTTTGGATCTCTCTCCTAAGGCCAAAAAAGCAAGAACAGAAATCAACAAAAGGGACCAAATTAAACTTAAAAACTTATATACAACATATATAAGCAACATACACAACTCAATATCAAAAAGATAATCAATCAAAAAAAAAAAATGGGTAGAAGACCTGAAAAGACATTTTTCCAAAGAAGACATACCAAAGGCTAATAGACACATGAAGAGATGCTCAACATTACTAATAACCAGACTTCCCTGGTGGCTCAGACGGTAAAGCGTCTGCCTACAATGCGGGTGACCCAAGTTCAATCTAATAACCAGGGAAATGCAAATCAAAACCACAGCAAGATTTCATCTCACATCTGTCAGAATGACTATCATCATAAAGACCAAAAATTACAGATGTTAGTGACAATATGAAGAAGATGGAGCCCTAGTACGCTGTTACTGGGATTATGAATTGATGCAGCCACTATTGAAGAGTATGGAGGTTGCTCAAAAAACTAAAAATAGAACTACCATATGACCCAGCAACTTAATTCCTTCATTATATAAGAATAAAACAAAAAAACACTAATTCAAAAAGATATATACACTCCAATGTTCATAGCAACATTATTTACAATAGTCAATACATGGAAGCAACCTAAGTGGCCATCAACAGATGAATGGATAAAGATGTGAAATATACATACAATGGAATATCCAGTTCAGTTCAGGTCAGTCGCTCAGTCGTGTCTGACTTTTTGCAACCCCATGAATCGCAGCACGCCAGGCCTCCCTGTCCATCACCAACTCCCGGAGTTCACTCAAACTCATGTCCATCAAGTTGGTGATCCCATCCAGCCATCTCATCCTCTGTCGTCCCCTTCCCCTCCTGCCCCCAATCCCTCCCAGCATCAGTCTTTTCCAATGAGTCAACTCTTCGCATGAAGTGGGCAAAGTACTGGAGTTTCAGCTTTAGCATCATTCCTTCCAAAAAACACCCAGGGCTGATCTCCTTCAGAATGGACTGGTTGGATCTCCTCGCAGTCCAAGGGACTCTCAAGAGTCATAAACACACAAATGCACTAATATATGTATATCATGATCATACATATATATATATAATTACATATACAATTATAAACAATTTCAAGTATACTTTTTAGACTTAGTAACAAGTCCCAGAAACTCAAATTTTTTTCTGTAAAAGATTTCAAGTAATTCCTTTACAATATTGTAAAGTAATTAGCCTCCAATTAAAATAAATAAATTTAAATTAAAAAAAAAGATTTCAAGTAAAAACAATAGATGCTAACTTGAAACAATGAAATGTGTTCAAGTTGGCAGTGTTTACACTGAAACTGAAATAATATAGCTGATGTGCAAATTCTCTAAGTTGTTCCTATTTTCCATATATTGAATACTACCCTACCTTCTGAAGGTTTCCTTGAACAACAAACTTCTGACTTCATGAATCAGAAATACAGGTAACTTATGGTGTATCTTATAAAGACCATCCTAAAGTAAGTGTGCTACCAACTTCATTCAACAAGTAAGTTTACTTAAACTACTAATAAAAATATGTACCCATGTTGCAGACACTATTCAAGTCTTTTATGAACATATATTATCAATTTTCTAAGCAATATCTCAAGGTCAGTAGTATCAAACCAAATTAAAAGTGAGTAACTGAAGTTTAGTGTGCTTATGTAATTTGTCCAAGGACACAAAGCTGGCAAATAACAGAATGAAGATTCTAATGCCAAAGCTGTTGCTTTTTCCCACTGCACTCTAAAACCTGAACAATCAGAAGTATGAGAATTTTTTACATGTCAGTATACTTGAGGAAGATTTCTCTCCCCAACACAACCTTTGTGAGAACAGCTCTATTTGCACTATCACTTAGTCTTCTGTGAGTTGTTGCCTCTTTATACGCTTGACCTATTTGGTTTTTTCTTTTTCCTTTTCCTCCTAAAAGTTCTTTATGTATTTTGGATATCAATCTTGTATCTTTAATATATTGCACAAATTTATTTTCCAAGAATAGTACATATATCTTTCAACTTTAGATCTTTTGTCATATAGACTTTATTTTTAAAAACTCAAAAGTATCGATCTATGTCTTTTCAATTTTGGTTTTCTGTGCCTTGCATAAGAAATTTAACCCTACTTCAAAAGTCAATAAAATATTTATTTTATATTTATTTTTATAGTTTAAAATTTTAATTTATTTTTTCATATTTAAGTCTTCAATTCATCTAAAGTTTTAAAAAATAGTGTGATATAGGAATATTATTTGTCAAACAACTGAATCATAAGGTCCTACTATTTCTACTATTTTGTAAGGCAACTCCTGCCATACATTAAGCTCACTTACATAAATAGCTTTATTTATGAGTTCTGGTCTATCAATTTAGACTATTTGTCTATTGTCATGCCAAAGCATTTCTATTTTAATCATTAGTCTATTAATAAACATTCTTAGCCAAAATACAAGTTTCTATAAAATATATACCCTCTCATTATTCTTCTTCAAAGTTGGCTAAGTAATTATTTTTAAGACTTTTTTTTTTAATGTGGACCCCCTTTTAAAAATCCAATATTGAATTTGTTTCAATATTGTTTCTGTTTCATGTTTTGGTGTTTTGGCTCCAGGGCATGTGGAACCAACCAGGGGTCAAACCCACATCCCCTGCATTGAAAGGCAAAGTCTTAACTCCTGGACCTGCTAGGAAGTCCTAGCTTAGCTATTTGTTTGACCCTTTGCTTTTCTACATGAATTTAGAATTAGCTTTTCAAGCTCTATGAAAAAAAAAAAAATTGAGGAGGAAAATGATTGAAATTGTATTAAAGGGTGATTTGGGGAGAACAGACATCTTTATAATATTAAGCTTTCACTTCTGAAAACATAGTTTGAATCTCATTTTATCAGATTATGCCTTTACTATCTCTCTTACTGATGTTATCTTTGTATTCCTCTGTCATCCCTTCTCATTTTTCAAGGACTATTGTTCACACCTCACTGACATTTCTCCAATATATACAGAGACAATCTTTGCAATTAACACTCTTGGCACTTTGAATTCCTCCTCTCCAATATTTTACATATAATATCTTCATTATATATTCATTATATATTTCTAGCTGCCCCCATAGTCATACTCTACACCTTGATATTTTCAATAGTTACAATAATTGCAATTCCTTCAATTTTCTTTCACTCATCCTATTATCTAATGACAATCTGTTTGTAGCTTTTTCACTAAGATACACTAACCACAGACTTAACAAGAATATCTTATGAAGAATCTCTCTCTTTTTTAAGTTTGCTTGCATGTACCCTGGACTCTCTTATCTTTCTCTTATTTTGTGGTCTGTATTGCTGAAAAGAAAACACAGTCTTGGTCTGCTTCAAGCCACAATGGATTATGTGGTATTAAATTTACCCTCTCTCCACAAACAACTATAATTTGGGGCCAAAAAATATAAAACATATTTTTTAGACAGTGGACAGCAGACAACTCATGACTGATCCCTGAGAAGGGGAAATAAAGTAAGGCCTTTGATCACTAAAGATTTCTTTCTGAAGGCACATTCTGAACTATGATGCAAGGCAAAGGAACTCATACAAAATGTGGATATCTCACTGAGTTAAATAGAAATTGGAGTTCACAAAACTGGGTTGGTGATGATATGGCTGGAATTATAGAACACAGAGCACCAGAGAAGACAAAACTATGCACAAAAAACCCTCAAAAATCGACACAGGGTTCAACTTGATTCTTTGGGGTGAATACAAAGCTATACCTATATACGTAAGGTAAGACTCCATTAAACTAGGCAAAGGACAATTACTAGAAAGTGGTAGAACAATTCCAAGAACTCACACAGAGCTAGCAGACATTGAAACAAACAAATCATAGCACTTTACTGGAGACTCCAGAAGTATCACACCTTAGTAGCATGATTAAACTAAAGCCACAGCTCTCTAGACCTACCTGAGCAACACTTAAAAGCAACCCTTGATATTCACAATGGAGTAAATGGATCCATATCTGGCTAACAACTAGAAAACCAGATAAAATATTTGAAATAGATGTTTTCAGACATTGGACAATTAGCATCACAAAGATGGGATCCCTAACAGAAGGGAAACAAATGAGATAATTCCTATGATCACTCTGGCTTTCAAAACACAGCAATGGGAGATGTTCTCACTGTAACCAGATAGATTAGAAAGACTCCTATGAACATCCAAAACACTCAGTAGATACTTTGGAAGTGCCGTGTATGGACCAAGTAAGACTAAACAACCATCACTGCATCAGGCCTACACTAAGAAAACTTTAAATAGTCTATCTGTATTATTAAGGGCAAAGAGAAAGAGAAAAAAAAAAGACATAATAAATAAATAAACTAATTAAATGATATATTACAAAGTAGTAGATTCTAAAAGAAAAGGTAGAACAGAGTAAGAGGGGTGTGTGAAGGAGGAGAAAAAGGATAGTCATTAAGATTGGCCTCATTAAGAAGATATTAGTTGAGAAAAGACAAAGGAAGTAAGGAAATTTCTTATGCAAATATCTGGTAGAGGGCAAGTAGGAGCCCTAAGCCAGTGTTTTAAGGTAGAATCATGCCTGGCTTGTTTGAGGTACCACAAAGAAAAGCTGTGTGGGCAAGACATAAAGTAGAAGAAAATGTGGTCAAAGAAGTATGTAAGTTGTAGGGTGGGGTGGGTGAGTTAGACTGATGATTTTGCAGGATCTGGTGGGTTATTTTAGAGATACCATCTTTTACTCTGACACGCAAAAATCAATTACATGAGTTTAACTGAGTAATCATATGATATGACTTTTATCATAAAATTACTATCATTTCCCTGTTTTGAGTACACTAAAAGACAGAATTAAACAGGGGTCCAGTTAGGAGACATTGATCACAGACATAGGTAGGCCTGGAAGTCAGGCATGTGCAATATAGACTCCATATTCTTAACTGTTAAAGTTTGCTTGATGATGATACCTTGCAATAGTAGATTTGAAAGAAGAAGGAAGATGAAGAAAAGGACCAGAAGAAGGAGAAGGAGAAGGAAAAAGGGTAGAACAACAGTGTGTGTGTGTTAGCCATGCAGTCGTGTCCAAGTCTTTGTGACCCCATGGACTGTAGTCCACCAGGATCCTCCGTCCATGGAATTCTCCAGGCAAGAATATTGAGGTGGGTAGCCATTTCCTTCTCCAGGGAATCTTCCTGACCCAGGGATTGAGCCCAGGTCTCCTGCATTGCAGGCAGACTCTATCAACTGAGCCACTGGGAAGACCTCCACAAACAGTAGTAATAATATATATTAATAATTTGTTGTGGTGGTTTTCCCTCTTGCTGGTTTTAGTTTTGTTTCTACTGTCAAGGTGTTTTAGTAAACTCAATAGCCATCAAGTTATGAATCTCTATCTACCAAACATCATGGTAGGCTCTTTATATGCATTCTGCCCTTTAATTTTCACAATACTCACATGAAGTAGTATTATCATCTTTGTTTTATAGATGGAAAATTGAGGTACCAAGAGATTAAGCCAAGTCTGTTTGAATCCATTGTCTTGTTATCTGTCTACCATAATTTGCTGTCTTTGTTTATTGTCAAGTCTAGCCATAGCCAGGATGAAGCTTCACTGAGACTGAAATCTCCAGAATGAAGACCAAAGCAGCAAAAGACTCTTGAAATTTTAGACATGCCATATATAAGTGTGTGTGTGTATTTAAGCTACATTGCTGTTTATAATAATGTAAGCAATACTTCACTGTTAAAATTTTTTTTTAATTTTGTATTACCTAACTCAGAGGACACTCTGTTGGCACACCCAGATAAAATAGGTTTGATGAATTAAGAAAGAGTCAAAATAATAAATAAGTATATTTTGTGTCTCACATTATTACTGGAGTGCAGTTCCTTTTTGACCAGAGACCTGAAACACTGCATTATATCTCATTTACTTGTGTGATGTTTCCAAGTAAGACAGAAAAAGAATTTATTCTAAATATATGAACTTTTGAGTTCATTAAACAATTCAAACCAAGAAATCCAAAATAAAGCATCTCACTGTTTATAGGATAGAAAAATAATACAAACTGTCTGTTTCTAAAAAAAATTTAGAAACATGAATAAAGAGTTTTAAAAATATTTACATACTTAGCCCATCAATTTTCCACATAGGAATTTATTCTAAAGAAGTGAAAAGAAATCTGGGTAAAGTTTCACTCATAAAGGTGTTCCCTAGAGTATTATTTATAACAACAGATAATAAAAGGGAATCTTTATGCCCAAGATTTAAAGAAGGGGTCCGAAAGTACATAACTATTGTACAGCCATGTTTATGATGGTTTAACTGACAGAAAATGTTTGTAATACTGTTTAGTTTCCTTATAAGATATAAAATGTATACATGTTACAAATTTAATTATGCTCCAAAGAGTAAAATAGAAAATAAATAAGCCTAGAAGTAAATATGCCAAAAAGTTATTAGTATTTGCTTCCAGGTAGTAAGATTACGGGGGTGTGTGTAAGTATGGGTATGTATGTGCTTTTTCTCTGCTTCTGATAAGTATCTATATTGTACAAATTTACTACAGTAAGCACTGGATACTTTTACAGTCAGTATAGAGGGGAAAAAAAAACTCAAAGAGATAAAAAGAATATAAAAGACAGAAAATACTTTCAACAATCCAGGCACATCATTTTATTTCTTCTTATTGGCTAAAGTTTTATCATGAGTATTTAAATAGGAAGATTTGCTTTCACATCACACGAGTGTTCTGCTGCATAAATAACAAATTTCCATGTAAGAATATTTAATATAGCATTTTTAAGAGAGAAAATTACTTTTCAATAAAGATACCTGGATGTTTAGTTATCATAGATTCTTACAAATGTACTATTTACCAACTACTTTGGGAGTTAATATGTCAGTCCTGGAATATGACACCATATGTTTCAAGCATTTATCACTTGCTAAAAAACATTAAGGAAGATGATCCAAAAGCTAGACCTGTTTATACAGTATAGTCAATGCTTCAATTTTTAGTGGAGTCAGACTTTAATGACTAATATTTCTTTTGCCTGCTAGTACCAAACCCTAAATAAGGTTCCTGACTAGATTACATTCATGCAGTTCTCATTTTAACGGAAATTGGAGAGATGGCAAAAGATTATGGGACAACCCATTATAAAAACAGACCTCACAAGTCAAACCTAATAGTAAAATCATTCTCTTTCATGTAGACAACCATGAAAACAAATATCCTGTGAGCTAGAGATATGTACTGTATCTTTCCAGCAAATCTTTATGCCTTCTTGAGACAGATTTCCATTACTATATAATGTGATTACAGTTGATGAAGCAATGGCACACAGAAAGAGGCTGATAAAGCATCAGCCTCAGGAAAACAGATAAACATGTTCATGATTTTTAATTGTAACAAAGGTAGTATAACACTGGATATGAAGATAGAACTTAGAGCAAATATTTGTTTCTTCAACTTTAAAAACAAGCATCCATAAAACAGTACCAACTCTTGTAAGCATAATAACAAAACTGTCATTTCACTTCCTTGATTGATAGACAAGATTCAAAAGAGACCGTAGGACTTTAACATGTAGTATAAAAATTATAACACACTGGAAAAGACATTTTTAACAGCAAAGTGAATATAAGCCACCTAGAAGAACAAACAACAATAAACTTTGAAACGTATGAGCAATCTGTCCAAAATATTATCCCAGGTCATATAATTTAAGAAACACATTTTCCAAACACTCTAGTCATCCAACCTTGCTCTCAATGCCTCCATCTGACCATAGAAACTATAAGGATATTCTTAATAGAGACTAAAGTGAAAGAAAAACTAGGTTAGGAATTTAATGTAACCCAAAGTAAAAAAAA
>NW_011494605.1:2849541-2856838 GCF_000754665.1 Bison bison bison
ATAATTTCAGAGCTCCTGCTAAGTCTCCACTTAAGAAAGGATATGATGAGAATAGATTCTGTTCCTTGAAAAGTAACAAGTCTCATTTCTTAAGAGATAGTGGATTCCTGGTTGGAATAGACAAGCTGAAAGATAAGCATGAGCTATGGATAAAGAGGAAAAGAGTAATCCCATTTGTGAAGTTAGAAAACCTGGTAGATTATACTGCTTTAAAGAAAATGTTCCCCTTCCTTAATATGAATTGACCATGCTGCCTTGGAATTACTGTTCTTTTTTTAAGTGGTGTGTGTATGTGACAACTGTAAATTGCTGACATGAGACAAACACACCAATAGAAGAATGAGAGGCTGCATGCTTACATCATGGTAGCAGAGAGATCGTCATAGGGAACCCAAACTAGAGTTCAAGACTCAGGCTTATACATGTGGCTAAGGCCTCCTGCTATGATTTATACTCTCAAGACTTAGCAACATAGACTTTGAAAAAAGCACTTTGAGAATTATTGATTGTCTTGCTGGAGTAAGAGGGACCATCCTAGGGACAGGTGAAGCCCTGTAGATAAAATGTACGTTTCCCTAAAGTGATTGCAGGGAAGGAATATTATCCTTACTGTAAAAAACTGAAAAAGGAATTATCTCATGAGTATGTAAGTAAAACAAGAAACCAAGCAAAGAACTAAAGTTTGTCGTAGAGCAATAATCTGTGTGAGGTTTATTTCCCCTCTTGTCCTAAACAGCTGAGATAATTCATAGTTAGCCAACAATGTTCAGAGCTCTCCCATGTATATAATTCCTTCTAGTTACCCCTAAATTTCAGTAAACATAACATACACCGAGTCCTATGTCAGTGGTGTTGTAGAAAATTAAAAGAAATGGTAGCAAAGTGAAGTGGCTGTTCATGAACCCCTCTTCTGCTGAAGTCAGCATGCCAGGAAGAGCACTGTGTCAGACAAGTGAGATACCTAAATTTCAAACACTGACCATTACCTACCTAACATATGACTCAAGTTGCAGTTGAAATAAACAGAGAGAAGTAAGCAACCAGGTGAAAGAGTAAGTAGATTAGATTGACTTAGGATGGGAAATTAAACTCTTCACTCTTTCAAATATGCTAGAAAAAAAAGAACCCTGAAGAAAGAAGGCAGATATTAGATTACAGGGCTATGTTTTCACCGGCTTAAAACAATCCTATCATATGTACACAAAGCTTGTGCAGAATCTTCCAAAATTAGTTGTCTCAATATAACAATAACAACTGATTTCTCAGGGTTAGATTTTTATCAAAGTTTGTTAAAAGCGTATATCTTTAGTTCTATTTTCATCAATATTTTTATTCAAAACAATTTTGAACAGGATTGTAAAACATATACTCTTATGTTACAAAATGTACATGAAGAAATTGTGGTTAAAGATAGATTCATATTATTTAGGTTGGTGCAAAGTAATTGTGGTTTCAGACTATGAATTTTAAATCATTATAACAAGGCTCAATCACAGCTTTATTAATAAAAATAGAAACCATTATAATCAACACATTTTTGCCAATGAGAAATAAGTTTGTTTATTCCTGTAGCATAAAAATCCATGCTTTAGGATTCGATAAACTCTTGAAAGGCATTGTCTACCTCCAGCTGTTTGTGTAAGCCTTTTCCCTGCAAAAAGCTGTCAAGATGCTTGAAGAAGTGGTAGTCCATTGGCTAGAGGTCAAGTGAATATGGTGGATGAGGCAAAACTTTGTAGACTAACTCAACTTTTCAAGCATTGGTTGTGCAACGTGCAATTGGATGTTTTCGTGGAAAAGAATTGGGCTCTTTCTGTTGACCAATGCTGGCTGCAGGCATTGCAGTTTTCAGTGTATCTCATTGATTTGCTGAACATATTTCTCAGATGCAATGGCTTCACCTGGATTCAGAAAGCTGTAGTGGATCAGATGGGCAGCAGACCACCAAACAGTGACCATGACTTTTTTTGGTGCAAGTTTGGCTTTAGGAAGTGCTCTGGAGCCTCTTCTTGGTCCAGTCACTGAGATGGTCATCACTGGTTGTCGTATAAAATCCACTTGTCATTGCAGGACACAATCCAAGCAAGAAATAGTTGGTTGCATAGAATAAAAGGAGACAACAGTTCAAAATGATGATTCTTTTTTTTTTTTTTTTTTGATTGGCAGTCAGCTCATGGGTACCCACCTACTGAGATTTTTCATCTTTCCAATTTGCTTCAAATGCTGAATGACCATAGAATGGTCTACACTGAGTTCTTTGGCAACTTCTCGGGTTGGTGGTTGTCAACTTCCAATGGCCAGCCACTGTGCTCATATCTTCAAGGCTCTTGTCTTCTTTGCAGAATTTCTTGTACCACCACTGCACCGTACATTCGTTAGCAATTCCTAGACCAAATGCGTTCTTGATGTTGCAAATTGTCTCCGCTGCTTGATGACCATTTTGAGCTTGAATAAGAAAATTACTCAACTTTGCTTTTTGCCTAATATCATTTCCTTAGTCTAAAATAAATATAAAATAAACAGCAAGTAATAAGTCATTAGCAAAAAGACAAAGTGAGAAATGTGCATTCAAATAACCACTTTTATTTAAGAATGTATTCCAATATAAAAAGGCAAAGTTCAACAATGCAAAACCACAAATACTTCTGCACCAACCTAAATACTATCAGAATAATAGAAAAGTTAGTATACAAAAATACAAGTAAAAAAGTTTTCCAGAGTCATTAACGTGGGCTATAAAATTGACTCTGAGTTGTGCAATAGCCAAACAAAGTGAAAAGCAGGATGGATTACAAGAATCATATTGCTTTTAAGATATAAACACCTTGTTATATAGGTGAAGAAAATCTTTTTGTAAAATGAGTCCTGTGGAGAAAAGATATACAGAACAGCACCGTATAATAATCAAGTCACTTCCAGTGGTTCCTTATAGGCTTCCCCCATGGAAGCCTAACACATCATGCTAAAGCTTCAATCACTAAAGAACACTGTGTGTTCTTACGTAATCTGCTTGTATTTTTAATAACCACCAGATAACAAAAGCCAGTATATTATACCTGTTATTCTATACTTCTTGAAATAAAATATCATTACTGCACACATAAAAGAATATATTTCTAATATAGTCATTATTTTTATATTCCTAAAATAAAACAAAAGCATAATCTTCTTACCAAAACCACACTGAAGGGATCCACTATTTCTCTCACCTGTGATTCTTTCACATTTTCAACGGTAAAGTTGAACCAGACTCGGAAGCGAGGATTACAGGTGTCTGGCCTAATAAATAAATCATACTCAAACTCAGAGACCTGGTCCACTCGTCCAAGGTTACCTGTTAATAAAAATTAAGAGAACTGGGTATTAATATAAGTTCATGAAGCTCGATGGAACATACATTTAAATATTATGAGCTCTGACAACGACATCTGTCATCATTTGGTACTTATAGGTTCATCTTTCAGAATCCATTAGGCTGCCACCAACTCTTAAAGTAGTCCAGGATAAGAGGAGGTTTTCAACTAGTCTAGGCTGTGGAAATAGCAACTCTTTCTGTCATTATAACCTAGAAGATCAATCTGTGCTACAAGTGTCTTTGACAGACTGGTTGGTACACTATATACAGCAAGTGGCAAGCACCCTTAAAACAAGCAAAAACCACAACCAAACTTCAGTTTCCTGGTTAGAAAAAAGAAATGATAACACCCTGTGTCTTTTGTATTAAACTTTATGGCATACAAGTTATCTCTAATATATTTTATTTTATTTAATTCTCACAACACAGCTATGCAATTTGTACTGTATTTTGTACATTTTCAAACTTTTATCAGAACATGTTAAGAGAATATACAAGCAGAGTAAGGGTTAAACAAAAATTAGAAGTAGTTTCTACATAAAAATAATAACGGTAAAATCACAAACAACCATAAAATTAATTTCCCTTTCCTCCACCAACAAAAACAGGCATATCAAAAGTGTAAAAACTTAAGTGTGACTCCAATTCTTTGCCTCTCCTCTCTCCATCTAATATTCTAATGAGTAGTAAGTTACCCAAAATTTTAACACTGGGATGGGATAAAAAATAAAAGCAAAGAGTCTGGTGAATTCCCAAACTAGTTAATAAACCAGAAAAAGAAGAGTAAACACAACTACAGAAAGCAACAAAGCAATTGATTGAGAAGTCAGTATGGTCTGCATTTGAGAGCACAGCAATATCCTACTTTAACAGTAAGGTCTTACTAAATAGCACAAAGAATTATATTCAATATCCTGGGATAATCTATAATGGAAAAAAAAATTTTTAAAAAAAGAATGTGTGTGTGTGTGTGTGTGTGTGTGTGTGTGACTAGGTCACTTTGCTGTACAGAAGAAATTAACACAACATTATAAGTCAACTATATACTTGTTAATTTTTTTTTAAACCCATAAGTCATCACAAAAAATTGAGCTCTAGTCTTTCTCCAAAAGAACACTCAGAATTAAACTTTATATGCACCAAAGTTCTAAATTATTTCTAAATCACTAGTTCTATTGACAGGTCACTTCTTTTTCTGAGCACCAGTTGTAGTAGACAGAGTACTAGCCTAGGAATCAGCAGACCTGAATTCTAGCTCAATTGACCCACTGTGCAATAATGGGTAAATTACCTACCCTCTCAAGGTCTCATTTGCAAAATGAGAATATTGAGTTACCTAACTTCTAAAGTTCCTTTCAGCTGTAACATTATTTGGCTGCCTGATTCTAAGATTGATCTAAATGATCCAAGATAAGCCTTCCTTCAAAACCAAATCAATTAACCTTAGGGTGATTTTGTCTGCTCTCATTAAAATATGGCCTGAGAACCAGACGACTCCTCCTTCCAGAACCAGGATGATCAGACACCTTGAGTTAAGTAGACACATTGCCAGGGTCCAGCCCCAGTGGATCTAGGGAAATTCGAAGGGGAGATGGCTTCGGCAATCAGGATATGATAGCTTTAATTAAATATTAATTAGAGATATAAAGATTAATAGAATAAGGATAGCTCAGTAGGAAAATTCAGTGGAGAAAAGAGGCTGAATAACTTGGTTTACGTGGAAAGCTAATAAAATTCCAAGGCAAGGAATTTACGTCACCTATGTAGGCCACAGGTGTCCTCCTGTCCTCCCAAAGGAGAGGAGACACTAAGGCCTCCCCGGTCAGATCTTAGAAGCCCAGGCATAATTAGTAGGCTTGACAAGCCTCCACATTCCAGATGGGGATTCAGCCAGAAGGTGAGAGAAAGAACGACGTGGGGAGACCAGTCTTTCGAGGAACTGATCCCATTTTTTATTTTTCCAGGGTCTGTTTTTATACACTGAGATGTTATACAAAAGTCACACAGGGTCAGCAGTCCTGACTTTTATTAAAGTCAGGTGCTTCATACAAATGTATACAGAGGCCTTAGGGGTGTTACATCATCTTCTGGCCAGGGGGCCTGCTGACAATTTATGACCCTCTCCTTGTGACAGTTGTCAGTCAACCAGAACACTTATTTCTCTAAGGGTGATTATTCTTAAAACAGACGCCACCCAAATAAAGTTACATTCCTATAGGGTGAGGGTGTATTGGGTTTTAATTAAGGAAAGAATTTGCTTAGCCTAAGGTCTAACGTGATTAATATCAAAGGTTAATACTTATTTCTTCTATATATTCATTAATGTGTATAAGGGCAGGGGATGTGGAGACTTAGCAGTAAACATTGGCTCAACAAATGAAAAACCCTTCACCAATACAATTTCTAATCAGCCTACTATACTATACTAATAGTTTTCTAACTTCTCTAAAGAACCTGTTTTTAGAAGGTTTAAAGCATCTCGTGCCTCTCACAGTTGGGAGGCTGTGAGCAATCACATGTGGCCGGACAAGCCTGTCAGGCAGGCTAGAGAACCTTCAGAGGAGTTTGTAGATTGAAACACTCCTGCCCAGGAATTATTATTAACTGGAGCTGTAAGTTAACTCCTTCTCTGAAAGAGGTGGTGGGGGACAGCCTCCCATAAAGTCAGAGGTGTAGGTGAGAGAACAAAGCAGTAAAGTAGGCAGACTCTGGTTTGGGGGGTAGATGCTCGAGAATTTCCAGGGGGACTCCTGAGGCTCCATCCCACCTTTGCGTATGTCCAGCCTCCTTCCTCATGACCTTTGACACAGGCGGAGGTCCTCACGCTGGCTCCTGGCAACACGTTATTTTTTTAAATGCATTGATGGGAAAATACAAACAAGAGCTAATTAAAACCAAAAGCTTTTAATTTTTCTAGCTTCATTGTCTTCAGAATTTCCAAGGAGATTCATCAATGGAATTGGTCCTTTCAAATATTATCATTCAAAAATATTTACTAAGGCTTCTCTTGTAGAAGAAGGAACATTTATTATATGAGAGCACTGAACTTAAAATCAGAAGATCTAAACTCAAGTTTTATCTCTGTCACTTACTAAGTGACCTTGGAAAATTAACCCATCTGTGTACAACCTCTGCTTATTCAACTATAAAGTAGGATTCATAATAATAGAAACATGAATATTTATCTCCAGGCTAATTAATATGAACATTAATTTTAACTAATACATAACTGATATTAACATGAATTTTCAACAGAAAATTAACATTTTCTGAGCATTTCTACATGTCACATACTGTCCCAAATGCTTGGTATATTGATATATTTAATTCTTACAACAACCCCCAACTGGTAGGACCTCATTTTACATATGAAAAAAAGAATGGGACAAATATATAAAATAACTTAGCCAAAGTCATTATACCATGTAAGCAAGTATGAGTCAGAACTGGGATTTGAATTCAAACAATATGTCTCTAGTCACTAGACAATCAGTTCAGTTCAGTTCAGTTCAGTCACTCACTTGTGTCTAACTCTTTGCAACCCCATGAACCGCAGAACGCCAGGCCTCCCTGTCCATCACCAACTCCCAGAGTCCACCCAAACCCATGTCCATTGAGTCGGTGATACCATCAAACCATCTCATCCTCTGTCATCCCCTTCTCCTCCTGCCCTCAATTTTTCCCAGCATCAGGGTCTTTTCCAATGAGTCAGCTCTTCACATCAGGTGGACAAAGTATCAGAGTTTCAGCTTCAACATCAGTCCTTCCAATGAACACCCAGGACTGATCTCCTTTAGGATGGACTGGTTGGATCTCCTTGCAGTCCAAGGGACTTTCAAGAGTCTTCTCCAACACAACAGTTCAAAAGCATCAATTCTTCTGTGCTCAGCTTTCTTTATAGTCCAAATCTCACATCCTTACATGACCATTGGAAAAACCATA
>NW_011494605.1:2856938-2860382 GCF_000754665.1 Bison bison bison
TCTCCTTTAGGATGGACTGGTTGGATCTCCTTGCAGTCCAAGGGACTTTCAAGAGTCTTCTCCAACACAACAGTTCAAAAGCATCAATTCTTCTGTGCTCAGCTTTCTTTATAGTCCAAATCTCACATCTATACCTGACCACTGGGAAAACCATAGCCTTGACTAGATGGACCTTTGTTGGCAAAGTAATGTCTCTGGTTTTTAAAATGCTGTCTAGGTTGGTCATAACTTTCCTTCCAAGGAGCAAGTGTCTTTTAATTTCATGGCTGCAATCACCATCTACAGTGATTTTGGAGCCCAGACAATAACTTTTACTAAAAAAACCTGGTTGAAAGAATAGGAAGATAATACACCTTGAAAGTACAGCATAAGTTATAATTCTTAATAAAAAATTACACAACACAAAGTGAAAAAGCTATTTTTGACCTCCAAAAGTTCATGGTTGAAAAAGTAAACATTAACGTGCAATTTCAACATTAAAGGAAAAAGAATCTTATTTTGTTTTTAATTCTGGAGCACTATAAATGGATTTTGATTAATAATAACATCTTAAAATCATTGCTATATATTGTATCTAAAAGTAAAAAAATATGTATTAAAGCCTACAGTTCCAAAATTATTTCAGATCCTTTATATTATTATAGCCTCACCATGACCCCATAATGAGTAAGCTGAGATTCAGGAATCTTTAGTGCTTGCTTAAGTTCATTCTTTAAAGCACCAGGGGAAGTCCCCAAAACAAAGACTTCACGTTACACTGTACTGCTCTTTGGAATGGGCCTTCCTGATGGCTCAGCAGGTAAAGAATCTACCTGCAATGCAGAAGACACAGGAAACTTGGGTTCATTCCCTGGAAATGGCAACCCAGTCCAGTATTCTTGCCTGAAAAATTCCATGGACAGAAGAGCCTGGTGGGCTACAGTCCAAAGGGTCTCAAAGAGTCATATACGACTGAGCGACTCAGCAGCAGCAGCACCTCTTTGGAATATACCATAGCTACAGTCAATTCGTTTATTGACTGATTCAATCACTTATTCATTCAAAAAGGGCTACAGTATGTGCTATAAAATAGAACAGAAAGTAAGTCCAACAGGTGCGGCCTTTGCTTTTACTAAGTTTGAAAGTGAAGTTGCTCAGTCGTGTCGGACTCTTTGCGACCCCATGGACTGTAGCCTACAAGATTCTTCCATCCATGGAATTTTCCAGGCAAAAGTACTGTTTACAGTCCCGAATAATAATAAGCATCTGGTATTTGGTCTTCTGTAACTACTCTATTGGCCTTCTTCACCTCTCCTATGAGGAGTATTCTCTCTGTGTGTTTGCAGGAAAAAAACAAAGTTTTTCTCATATTACCAGTAATATTTCAACAAAGTGCCAATGTATGACATTCTGATTCTGAACACAGAAATTTGAAATAAGCTGATTATGCCTTTATGTCATCTGGTTCCCTCCACCTATATGAAAGGAGAGAAGAAAACAAATAGGAATCTAAAATATAGGACAAACACACACACGCACACACACAAAGTAGATTTTAAACACTGACATGTCAATAGTCATGTTAAATATAAATGGGCTAAATATTATAAATAGACTCAAAAATTATTCTGGATAAAAATAACAACGTATGTAGCAGTGGGATTGCTGGGTCTTATGGTGGTTTTATTCCTAGTTTTTTAAGGAATCTCCACACTGTCTTCCATAGTGGCTGTATCAATTTACATTCCCACCAACAGTTAGTGCAAGAGGGTTCCCTTTTCTCCACACCCTCTTCAGCATTTAATGTTTGCGGCTTTTTGATGATGGTCATTCTGACCAGTGAGATGATATTTCATTGTAGTTTTGATTTTCATTTCTCTAATAATGAGTTATGTCGAGCATCGTTTCATGTGTTTATTAGCCATCTGCATATCTTCTTTGGAGAAATGTCTGTTTAGGTCGTTTTACCAATTTTGATTGGGTTGTTTGTTTTTTCTGGTATTGACTTGATGACATGCTTGTATATTTTGGAAATTAATCCTTTTTCAGTTGTCTCATTAAATTAAAAATACATAAAAAAACATAAATTTCCTGATACCAAGAAAAAATTAAAATGCATATAGCTTATAAAGAAATTTTTCATATTTAAGAACAAAGAAAGACTGAAAATAAATGGTCCTTTCAACTATCATCATCCAAAAATATTTACTGAGCCCTAAGTTGTAGAGAATACAATACTTATTTTTTCAATGAATTATTAATTTTATAACAGGAAAGACACTATCAAAAAGAAAGCTAATGTAGCTATATTTATCTCAGACTAGGTAGACTTCAAATCAAGAAACTCACTAGAAATGAACAGAGACATTTCATGATGCAAAAAAGGTAATTGCATCAAATTGATAAAATTGATAAATTGATAAAAATATCAAAAAATATACATCTAATAATAGATCTTCAAAATACATAAGTAAACTTGGACAAAATAAAACATGGAGACAACTTTAGAAATACAGTGAGAAATGTGAACACACCAATTCCACAAACCAAGAAAATATTCAGAAAGGATTTAGGCAATTTGAAAATGTGACTTAAAAGTATTTCTAGTCCTAATTACGGAATACTTTTCATTTATACACCTACAGAATATATATCCTTTTCAAAAGCCCATGGTACATTTACAAAATTAATCATACACTGGTCCATAAACGAAGTCTCAGCAAATTTCAAAGGAATCTGTATTATACTGCCTATGTTCCCCTATCATAGTGATAGTATTTTAAACTAAATCATAATCAATATATGTCAAGCAAAATTTGTTCGACGTAGCTAAATCATTTCTAAGATGGAAATATAAATGTACACATACATATGGATTGATTTTTATTAATTTATACATAATATAAAATGTATTATGAAAATCAGTTATCTAAGCTTCTATTATTTGTTGTTGCTGTTCAGTCGCTAAGTCATGTATGCTTCTTTGCAATCACACAGACAGCAGCAGGCCAGCCTCCCCTGTCCTTTATTATCTCCCAGAGATTGCTAAAATTCATGTCCATTGAGCCAGTGATGCTATTTAACCATCTCATCCTCCATCGCTCCATTCTCCCTCTGCCTTTAATCTTTCCCAACACCAGGGTCTTTTCCAGTAAGTTGGCACTTCGCATCAGGTGGTCAAAGTACTGGAACTTCAGCTTCAGCATCAGTCCCTCCAATGAATGTTCAGGGTTAAATTCCTTTAGGATTGACTGGCTCAATCTCCTTGCTGTCCAAGAGATGCTCAAGAGTCTTCCCCAGTACCACAATTTAAAAGCATCAATTCTTTGATGCTCAGCCTTCTTATGGTCCAGCTCTTACATCTGTACATGACTACTGGAAAAATCATGGCTTTAAGTATATGGACTTTTGCTGGCAAAAGTCCTGGGCCTTAGGAAGCATCGCTACAAACAAAGCTAGTGGAGG
>NW_011494605.1:2860950-2864518 GCF_000754665.1 Bison bison bison
TGTTACCCTTATGGCAGAAAGTGAAGAGGAACTAAAAAGCCTCTTGATGAAAGTGAAAGAGGAGAGTGCAAAAGTTGGCTTAAAGCTGAACATTCAGAAAACTAAGATCATGGCATCTGGTCCCATCACTTCATAGCAAATAGATGGGAAAACAGTGGAAACACTGTCAGACTTTATTTTGGGGGGCTCCAAAATCACTGCAGATGTTGACTGCAGCCATGAAATTAAAAGACGCTTACTCCTTGGAAGAAAAGTTATGACCAACTTAGATAGCATATTCAAAAGCAGAGACAACAAAGGTCCGTCTAGTCAAGGCTATGGTTTTTCCAGTGGTCATGTATGGATGTGAGAGTTGGACTGTGAAGAAAGCTGAGTGCCAAGGAATTAATTCTTTGGAATTGTGGTGTTGGAGAAAACTCTGAGAGTCCCTTGGACTGCAAGGAAATCCAACCAGTCCATTCTAAAGGAGATCAGTCCCGGGTGTTCTTTGGAAGGACTGATGCTAAAGCTGAAACTCCAATACTTTGTCCACCTGATGAGAAGAGCCAACTCATTGGAAAATACTCTGATGCTGGGAGGGATTGGGGCAGGAGGAGAAGGGGACGACAGAGGATGAGACGGCTGGATGGCATTACCGACTCAATGGACGTGAGTCTGGGTGAACTCCGGGAGTTGGTGATGAACAGGGAGACCTGGCGTGCTCCAATTCATGGGGTCGCAAAGAGTTGGAGACAACTGAGCAACTGAACTGAACTGAACTGATAAATCAACTAAGTATACAGAACTTTCCTTTCAACAGTAAAATATACATTTTCCTCAAGTTTACCGGAATATTCTTCAGAAAAGACTACAACACAGAGTATAAAACAAGTCTTAAAACATTTAACATGAAGGAAATCATGCACAGTAATCTCTCCAAACAAAACGGAAGGAAATTACTAATCAGTAACAAAAGGAAATTTAAGGAATTCAAAAACATTTAGAAATGACACAACAAATTCATAAATAACAAAGAGGGTCAATTAAGAAATCAGAAAGAAAGTTACAAAATATCTTAGCATGAATAAAAAAAAGCTACTATCTATCAGAATCTGTGGATGCATAGAAAGCAGTACTTATACAGAAATATGTAGCTGCATATGCTTACATTTTAAAAAAAGAAAGATCTTAAAGCAATAACCTAATCTGCCAACATTTCACCTTTTGAAGCTTAAAAATAATGTGAACTAAAGGCAAAATAAAGGAAATAATAAAGGATGGACACAAATGAAACAGATAATTGAAAAAAATTGAGAAAAGCAATGAAACAAAAAATTATTCTTTTAAGCGATCAATAAAATAGACAAACTTTTATCTACACTGACTAAGAAAGAAAGAGGACACTAAATTTGTAAAATCAGTAGTAGGAGGATATACTATGACCAATTGCAGGCTAACAAATTAGATAACCAAGATGATATAAGGAAAGTTCTAGGAAGACACAAAACTGACTAAAAGAATACTAAAAGAAGAAATATCTATAGACCTAAACAAAAGTACTGATTTAATAATCAAAAACTTCACATCAGGAAAAACCCAAGTGTCTTCACTGATGAATTTATAGAACTTTTCAAGGAAAATTAACACCATCCTTAACAAACTATTGTCCCAAAACGAAGAAGCAAAAACACTTCCCAAACTCATTCCTGGGGTTGTTTGTCTTGATACTACAAAGACATCACATGAAACCTAGACGTCAATAACAGTAATGAATACTGACCCCCAAATCCTCAATGAAATACTAGCAAGCCAAATCCAGTATTTTATGAAAATGACTGAACATCACAATAAGTGGGACTTATACTGGAAATTCAGTGTTGGTTCAACATATGAAAATCAAATAATGTAATAAACAAGATTACTAGAAGAAACGACAAAAACACATGATCATCTCAACAGACACAGAAAAAGAACTTCACAGAGTTTTATACTTTCCATGATAAAAAGCACTGGAAGACAAATGAACATAAAGGAATTTTTTTTAAATCTCACAGCTAATTAGTATACTTAATGGTTCAAGGCTGAACATTTTCCCCCTATGATCTGGGGTATAAGTATGTTTGCTCTTGCAATTTCTATTTAACATTGTAGTTAATATTCTAGCAAGGGTAAGTAGGCAAGAAAAAGAAACAAAAGGATTCATACTGAAAAAGCAGAAATAAAATTATATTTATTTGCTAATGATACGATCTTTTATAGAAAAAATCCTAAGGAATGTACAGGCAAAAAATGAAGACTAAGTTAAAAAAAATATTTCATCAAGGTTGCAGGATACATATCATATAAAAATCAACTGGATCTCTATACAGAAGCAATGAATAAGTTCAAAACGAGATTCAAAAATAATGTCAAGATAATATCAGAGAAAATTAAATACTTGGATTAATTTAACAAAAAGCATAAGTAAACAAAGAATGTAAGGTTATTTTAACATTTGAAAAATCAGGCAATGTACTTCACCATTTTAACAAGGAAGGAGAATAACCATATTATTATTCCAGTAGACACAGAAAAAAACATTTGACAAAATCCAACATACACTCATAAAAAAGCTTTCCTGAAATGAATAATACTTGGAAATGTTCTGTAATTATTAAGTGGCATGCATTGAAAAAAAGAAAAACCCACAAAACTTAAAGCTAATCAGTTTAGTTCAGGCGATCAGTCGTGACCAACTCTTCGCAACCCCATGGACTCCAGGCCTCCCTCTCCATCACCAACTCCTGCAGTTTACCCAAACTCAGGTCCATTGAGTCGGTGATGCCATACAAACATCTCATCCTCTGTCATCCCCTTCTCCTTCTGCCTTCAATCTTTCCCAGCATCAGGGTCTTTTCCAATCAGTCAGCTCTTTGTATCAGGTGGTAAACGGATTAAAGTTTCAGCTTCAACATCAGTCCTTCCAATAAACACCCAAGACTGATATCCTTTAGGATGGGCTGGTTGATCTCCTTGCAGTCCAAGGGACTCTCAAGAGTCTTCTCCAATGTCACAGTTCAAAAGCATCAATTCTTCTGTGCTCAACTATCTTTATAGTCCAACTCTCACATCCATACATGACTACTGGAAAAACCATAGCCTTGACTACATGGACCTTTGTTGGCAAAGTAATGTATCTGCTTTTGAATATGCTATCTAGGTTGCTCATAGCTTTCCTTCCAAGGAGCAAGTGTCTTTTAATTTCATGGCTGCAGTCACTGCTGCTGCTGCTGCTACTAAGTCGTTTCAGTCCTGTCCGACTCTGTGCGACCCCATAGACGGCAGCCCATCAGGCTCCACCGTCCCTGGGATTCTCCAGGCAAGAACACTGGAGTGGGTTGCTATTTCCTTCTCCAATTCATGAAAGTGAAAAGTGAAAGTGAAGTCGCTCTGCAGTGATTTTGGAGCCCCAAAAAATTAAGTCAGCCACTGTTTTCACTGTTTCCCCATCTATTTCCCATGAAGTGATGGGACCAGAAGCCATGATCTTAGTTTTCTGAATGTTGAGCTTTAAGCCAACTTTTTCACTCTCCACGTTCACATTCATCAA
>NW_011494605.1:2864618-2903870 GCF_000754665.1 Bison bison bison
GATGGGACCAGAAGCCATGATCTTAGTTTTCTGAATGTTGAGCTTTAAGCCAACTTTTTCACTCTCCACGTTCACATTCATCAAGAGGCTCTTTAGTTCTTCTTTACTTTCTGCCATAAGGGTAGTGTCATCTGCATATCTGAGGTTACTGATATTTCTCCCGGCAATCTTGATTCCAGCTTGACCTTCTTCCAGCCCAGCATTTCTCATGATGTACTCTGCATATAAGTTAAATAAGCAGGGTGGCAATATACAGCCTTGATGTACTCCTCTTCCTATAGGAAGCAGTCTGTTGTTCCATCTCCAGTTCTAACTGTTGGTTCTTGTCCTGCATACATATTTCTCAGGAGGCAGGTCACGTGGTCCGATATTCCCATCTCTTGAAGAATTTTCAAAAGTTTCTTGTGATCTACACAGTCAAGGCTTTGGCATAATCAATAAAGCAGAAATAGATGTTTTTCTGGAAATCTCTTGCTTTTTCCATGATCCAGTGGATGGTGGCAATTTGATCTCTGGTTCCTCTGCCTTTTCTAAAACTAGCTTGAACATCAGGAAAATCATGAGTCATGTATTGTTGAAGCCTGGCTTGGAGAATTTTGAGCATTACTTTACTAGCGTGTGAGATGAGTGCAATTGTGCGGTAGTTTGAGCATTCTTTGGCATTGCCTTTGTTTGGGATTGAAAGGAAAACTGACCTTTTCCAGTCCTGTGGCCACTGCTGAGTTTTCCAAATTTGCTGGCATAGTGAGTGCAGCACTTTCACAGCATCATCTTTTAGGATTTGAAATAGCTCAACTGGAATTCTATCACCTCTACTAGCTTTGTTCATAGTGATGTTTCCTAAGGCCCACTTGGCTTCACATTCCAGGATGTCTGGCTCTAGGTCAGTGATCACACCATCATGGTTATCTGGGTCATGAAGATCTTTTCTGCATAGTTTTTCTGTGTATTCCTGCCACCTCTTCTTAACATCTTCTGTTTCTGTTAGGTCCATACCGTTTCTGTCCTTTATTGAGCCCATCTTGGCATGAAATGTTCCCTTGCTATCTCTAATCTTCTTGAAAAGATCTCTAGTCTTTCCCATTCTATTGTTTTCCTCTATTTCTTGGCACTGATCACTGAGGAAGGCTTTCTTATCTCTCCTTGCTATTCTTTGGAACTCTGCATTTAGATGGGTATCTTTCCTTTTCTCCTTTGCTTTTCACTTCTCTTCTTTTCACAGCTATTTGTAAGGCCTCCTCAGACAGCCATTTTGCTTTTTTGCATTTCTTTTTCTTGGGGATGGTCTTGATCCCTGTCTACTGTACAATGTCACAAACCTCTGTCCATAGTTCATCATGCAACCTGTCTATCAGATCTAGTCCTTAAAATCTATTTCTCACTTCCACTGTATAATCATAAGGGATTTGATTTAGGTCATACCTGAATGGTCTAGTGGTTTTCCCCACTTTCTTCAATTTAAGTCTGAATTTGCCAATAAGGAGTTCATGATCTGAGCCACAGTCAATTCCTAGTCTTGTTTTTGCTGACTATATAGAGCTTTCCCATCTTTGGCTCCAAAGAGTATAATCAATCTGATTTTGGTGTCGACTATCTGGTGATGTCCATGTGTAGAGTCTTTTCTTGTGTTGTTGGAAGAGGGTGTTTGCTATGACCAGTGCGTTCTCTTGGCAAAACTCTATTAGCCTTTGCCCTGCTTCATTCTGTACTCCAAGGCCAAATTTGCCTGTTACTCCAGGTGCTTCTTGACTTCCTACTTTTGCATTCTAGTCTGCTATAATGAAAAGGACACCTTTTTTGGGTGTTAATTCTAAAAGGTCTTGTAGGTCTTCATAGAACCATTCAACTTCAGCTTCTTCAGCATTACTGGTCGGGGCATAATCTTGGATTACCATGATATTGAATGATTTACCTTGGAAATGAACAGAGATCATTCTGTCGTTTCTGAGATTGCATCCAAGTACTCCATTTAAGACTCTCTTGTTGACTATGATGGCTACTCCATTTCTTCTAAGGGATTCTTGCCCACAGTAGTAGATATAATGGTCATCTGAGTTTAATTCATCGATTCCAGTCCATTTTAGTTCACTGATTCCTAAAATGTCGACATTCACTCTTGCCATGTCCTCTTTGACCACTTCCAATTTGCCTTGATTCATGGACCTAACATTCCAGGTTCCTATGCAATATTGTTCTTTACAGCATTGGACCTTGTTTCTATCACCAGTCACATCCACAACTGGGTGTTGTTTTTGCTTTGTCTCCATCTCTTCATTCTTTCTGGAGTTAGTTCTGCACTGATAGCCAGCAACATATTGAGCACCTTCAACATGGGGAGTTCATCTTTCAGTGTCCAATCTTTTTGCCTTTTCATACTGTTCATGGGTTTCTCAAGGCAAGAATGCTGAAGTGGTTTGTCATTCCCTTCTCCAGTGGACCACATTTTGTCAGAACTCTCCACCATGACCCATCCTCACTTAATACTTTAAGATTTTATTGCTTCTCCCTGAAATCAAGAATAAGGAAGTACATCTTCATCACTTCTATTCAACATCATTCTGGAGTACTAAACTTTGCAATAAGGCAAGAAAGACAAATCAAAGGCATAAAAGCTATGAAAGAAGAAATAAAAATATCCTTACTTACAGAAGATAATGTTTACATTTTAAAAAATCTCAGAACATCTACAAAAAACTACTTGAACCAAGAAACAAGTTTAGCAAAGTCATAAGATACAAAGTCAAGATAAATACAAAATCAGTTGTACCAGCATCAAACAATTGTACTACCAGCTAGTAAATGGAAATGTAAACTTGAGAACCATATTCAAAGTACCATTATAACCTCAAAACACCTAGAAATTTGTCTAACTAGATGTCCAGATCTTCTACAACAAAAGTTACAAAATATTGCTGAGAGAATTTGAGAAATACCTATGCAAAAGGAAATATATGTTGTATGTTCAGAGATGAAAGACTCAAAATTGTTAAGATGGCAACTCTCCTAAATATATATGTATATTTACATATAGAATTTTTACATATTTACATATAGAAATGTAGAAATTGAACTTACATATAAGTTCAATAGAATGATAATCAAATCACAGAAGTCTTTTTGTAGAATTGACTGGTTAATTGTATAAGAAAATACAAAGAACCAGTATAATCAAAGCAATTTAATAAAGAAAAAAGAGCAAAAACTGTTAAAAAAGAAGTTACAGTAATCAAGATAGCTTGATTTCAAAACAATATATAGATCTATAGATACACAGATCAGTGGAACAGGTAACAGTCAGAAATAGACCTACACATATATAAGCAATTGATTTGCAAGACAACTCAATGAGGAATTATAAGTCTTTCCAACAAATAGTGCTGAAAATAAGGATCAATTCTTACTTAAAATCATACATAGAAATTAACCCAAAATAGATCATAAATCTAAATGTAAGATCTAAAATTATAAAACTTGTAGAAGAACACATGAATGAAAATTTTGCAGTCTTTGATTAGGTAAAGATTTCTTCTATAGAACACCAAAAACATGAAACATTAAAGAAAAATGATAATTGGATTAAAAAACACTTTCATTTTTTGAAATACACTATTATGACATGAAAAGGGAAGCCACAGAGTGGCAGAGGGTACCTGCCAACCTCTACAAAGGCCTTGAGTCCAGAATGTACAAAGAGCTCTACAAATCAAAATTAATATGAACAATTCAACCAGAAAATGAGCAAAAAATTTTGAATAGACACATCACAATAAAAGATGAGTGCCCCTAAACCATAAAATATGCCAAACTCCATTTATTATCAAAGAAATACAAATTAAAACTATGATGACCACACACCTATCAGAATAGCTTTTTTAAAAAAAGAATAGCTCGGTTCATTTTATTAAGAGATGGATTTTGATAATTTTATTATGCTTCATAAGCATCAAAATTAGTAATATACCTAATTATTATCAATTATATGTTAATAATAGCCCAATAACTTATTCCAGAAGTGTTTTTCATCTTTATTTTTTAAGTTATGGGAAATAAGTTTTTTAATATGTACATATATACATGTATAGCAGATTTTGTTGTAAGAGGCAGGATAAAGTGATCACTAAGACTTTCAAGCCAAAAAAATATATAGTGTATTAGGATATTTCTGTGGGTAATGTAAAAGGAAAACATGATTTTATGTACAAAGAAGAAACAATGTACCTTTTCTGCTTAGAAAAGTCTGCTGATTTACTATTAAATGAATAATAACAGCTAACTATTATATACTACTATGTGCCAAAAACTCATCAAATTACCAAATTCTATAAACTCATTTAAACATAACAACTCCAGAAGCTAAGCTACATTATCAATCTCACCTTACTAGGAGGAAACTAAGATACAGAGACATTAAGTAATTTACTTAAGGTCATAAAACTAAGTATAGTGTCAGGACAAAAGAGTGAGCTAAGAGGCCAGACTCAATCTGTGTCATCTCATTAATGTTAAATAATTCATACAGTCTAGATCTGAACCCACCTACTTCAACTTGGGTATTTTATTTTATTCATCAAAGAAAATTTTAATCCAGTAAGATATCTTTGTATTTTAACGGTGGCACAGTCCATTTACCTTGGTGCAAATACTGACTTTTTTTTTTTCCTTTTTTTTAATTTTTTTTTTTTATTTTTTAACTTTACAATATTGTATTGGTTTTGCCATATATCAACATGAATCCGCCACAGGTATACACGTGTTCCCCATCCTGAACCCTCCTCCCTCCTCCCTCCCCATACCATCCCTCTGGGTCGTCTTTTTAACATCTTGTTTTTCCTAATTATCTTTCTTTTATCATGTGTCTCTTGCCTCCTCTTCCACTAATCAGGTTGTCTTTGTCTCTATTCCCTTTCTGTCAGTTTGGAAGTTTACATTCTATTTATGTTCTCCTGTTATTATCCTTAAATTTCAAAAGAGCAATACTTGGCATAAAGTATAAATTTAAATATCTGTACCTTCCTCTCCTCAAAATTCAAGAATATTAGATCAATCACTCTCTTATATTATCTTTCTCCCTCATGGCTTTGAAGAACTTCTCTTTATTTATAGTCATTCTGCAGTTTCACGGCTATTAATACATATCAGAGAGAAGTGGTTTGAAGGATACAGTTTTAGTTATTTTACAGGAGTTGTATTTACAATATGAAAGATTCATGTCTCTCATAAGTCATTACTTTGAATATTGCCTCTATGTGACTGTCTCCTGGAATTCTTCATCTTAATATAACTTAAGTTCTCTTCTATACATTTCATCTATATTCATCTCTGTGATGGCTCAGCCCTGTCTTCTACTTCATTAATCTATCTTCAGTTGTATAATGAGATATTTAACCCAGCCTCAGAGTTTTTAATTTAACCTAACTTCAGAGTTATACATTTTGATGATTATATATATTTCATTTTCAGACGTTCAACTTGGTTCTTTTATAAACATATATGATTTATTTTTATAATAACTTTTCTTGACTTTTTGAGTCCTACTTTTACACCTTTAATCGTTTTAAACACATGCACTTATATCTTCTCTTTAGAAATTTTTGGAGTTTTATCCTAGTATTTGTTGAGTTTGCTACTTCCCATCCACAGTATACTGTTTCTTTCTGTGTTTTAAAATATTCGTTTTTAAATTCACCTACACTATCTGTTTGGAGAAGGCAACACCCCACTCCAGTACTCTTGCCTGGAAAATCCCAGGGATGGCGGAGCCTGGTGGGCTGCCATCTATGGGGTCGCACAGAGTCAGACACGACTGAAGCAACTTAGCAGCCACACACTATCTGTTGGAGTAGGAAATGGCAACCCACTCCAGTATTCTTGCCTGGAGAATCCCATGGACAGAGGAGCCTGGTGGGCTACAGTCCATGGGGTCCCTAAGAGTCGGATATGACTGAGCAACTAATACTTTCACATTATCTGTAGAATCCCTGCACTTTGTAAAAATCCCTGTGCTGATCCTTCTCGGAAGGTATGATCCTTCTGGGTTTTTGCAGTTTTGCATTTGTTTCTTAAAAGCACTCCAGAAATGTCTCCATCCTGTAACTACTTTTTAAATTAAATTTTCATTTGGGAAAAATGGCATTGCATTAAGAAGACATGGAAATTTTGATCCCCAAACCATGGTATAATACCATAGGTATAAATTTTAGGGAAGACTGTCTATTCTGTTCTTGTGTATTAGAAAGATCATAATCCAAAGGTTAGACAGACATAAACTCAAATCATAGCTCTGCCATTTCCTAATTCTAAAGCTTTGGGCATATCTTTTAAGTGCTCTAGACTTTAGGTTTCTTGTCTGTCAAAGGAGATTTTAAAAAAAGATTTTATTCACAATATTCTTATAAAGATTAAATGAGATCATGTATATAATTACCTAGTCAGTGCTTCAGCCCAGAATTACTGGAGTCATCTTGGAATCTTAATTTCATATTGATAATTAACCCATCAAGGAATACTTTTAGGAACATAAGGGATTACTACAAGCAACAAGATGCCAATAAATTTGACAACCTAGAAGAAATGGACAAATTCTAAGAAAGGTACAACCTACCAAGCCTGAACCAGGAAGAAGTAGTAAACATGAACAGATCAAACATAAGTACTGAAACTGTAATTTTAAAACTTCCAACAAACAAAAGTCCAGATCCAGATGGCATCACAGGAGAATTCTATCAAAACTTTTAAAAAGAGTTAGCATCTATCCTTCTCAAATTCTTCCAAAACATTGCAGAGGAAAAAACACACCCAAGATCATTCTCAGAGGCCACCATCACTCTGATACCAAAACCAGACAAAGATATCACAAAACCTGAAAATGATAGGCCAATACCACTAATGAACATAGATGCAAATATCCTCAACAAAATACTAGCAAACTGAATCTGACAACACATTAAATGGATGATTCACTATAATCAAGTGGGTTTTAACTCAGGGATGCAAGGATTCTTCAACATATGCAAATTAATTAATGTGATACACCATATTAACAAACTGAAGAATTAAAATCACAGGATTATCTCAATAGATACAAAACAAAGATTTTGACAAAACTCAGCACCCATTTACAATAAAAACTGTGGCATAGAGAGAACCTACCTCAACAAAATAAAGGCCATATATGACAAACACATAGCAAATTTCATACTCAACAGTGAAAAACTGAAAGCATTCCCTCCAGGATAATGAGGAAGACAAAAATATCCTCTCTTGAACTCTTATGCAACATAATTTGGGGAGTGTTAGCCACAGCAATCAGAGAAGAAAAGGAAATAAAAGGAACCCAAATTGGAAAGAAGAAGTAAAACTGTTAACCCTATGTTAACAGTTGATAGGCCATGATAGATGGACTATCATGTCATCTACTGTTTGTAGATGACATGATACTATATATAGAAAATCCTAAAGATCTTACCAGAAAACTACTATGGCTCAGCAATGAATTTGGTAAGATTACAGGATATAAAATTAATCCACAGAAATCTCTTGCATTCCTATACACTAGCAATGAAAGATCACAAAGAGGAATTATGGAAACAATTCCATTTACCATCACATCAAAAAGAATGAACTACCTCAGAAGAAACCCGCATAAGGAGGCAAAAGACCTGCACTCAGAAAACTATAAGACATTGATGAAGACAATCAAAGACGACACAGAGGGAGAGATATACCATGTTCCTGAATCATAAGGATCAATATTGCCAAAATGACTCTACTACCCAAAGAAATCTACAATCTACAAATTCAATGCAATCTCTATCAAACTATCAATGGCATTTTTCAAAGAATTAGAAAAAATTCAACATTCAGGAATATAAGAGATTACTACAAGCAACTGTATGCCAATAAATTTGAATGTGAAAAACTCAACATTCAAAAAACTAAGATCATGGTGTCCAGTCCCATTACTTCATGGCAAATCGATTGGGAGACAATGGAAACAGTGACAGACTTTTCCTTGGGCTCCAAAATCAATGTGGATGGTGACTGCAGCCATGAGATTAAAAGACGCTTGCTCCTTGGAAGAAAAGCTATGACAAATCTAGACAGTGTATTAAAAAGCAGAGACATTACTTTGCTGACAAAGGTCTGTTTAGTCAAAGCTATGGTTTTTCCAGTAGTCATGTACTCATGTGAGAGCTGGGCCATAAAGAAGGCTAAGCACTGAAGAACTGAAGGTTTCAAACTGTGGTGTTGGAGAAAACTCTTGAGAGTCCCTTGGACTCCAGGGAGATCAAACCAGTCAATCCTAAAGGAAATCAACCATGAATATTCATTAGAAGGACTGATGCTGAAGCTGAAGCTCCAGTACTTTGGCCCCCTGATGCAAAGCGCTGACTCATTGGAAAAGACCCTGATGTTGGGAAAGACTGAAGGCAAGAGAAGAAGGGGATGACAGGGGATGAGATGGTTGGATGGCATCATTGATTCAATGGACATGAGTTTGAACAAACTCTGGGAAATGATGAAGAACAGGAAAATTTGGCATGCTGCAGTCCACGGGGTCACCAAGAGTCAGACATGACTGAGCAACTGAACAAGAACAACAAGAAAAAATACTAGTTTTTATAGAAACACAACAATCCTGGGAAAGAAAAATAGAGCTCTGACTTCAGACTATACTACAAAGCTTCAGAAATCAAACACAGTCATACTGGCTCAAAAACAGAAATAAAGATCAATGGAGCACGATAGAAAGTCTAGAGATAAACCCACACACCTGTGTTCACTATGACAAAGGATTCAACAATATGCAATGAGGAAATGATAGTCCTTAATAAGTAGCCCTGAGAAAACTGGACAGCTATATATATATAAAAGAATGAAATTAGAATATTCTCTAATAACATACACAAAAATAAACTCAAAATGTATTAGCAGCCTAAATGTAAAGCCAGATACCAGAAAACTCTTAGAAGAAAACACAGGAAGAACACTCTCTGACATAAATCGCAGCAAGATCTTTTTTGGTCCATCTCCTAGGGTAAAAATCAACAAATGGGACCTAATTAAACTTAAAAGCTTTTGTATAGCAAAGGAAACCATAAACAAAACAAAAAGACAACCCTCAGAATGGGAGACGATATTTTCAAACAAAGCAACTGAAAAGGGATTAACCTCCAAAATATAAACAATTTATGCAGCTCAGTATCAAAAAAAAAAAATTGGTCAAAGATCTAAATAAACATTTCTCCAAAGAAGACATATATATGGCCAACAAACTCATGAAAAGATGCTCACATCATCATATTAGAGAAATGCAAATGGAAACTACAGTGGAGGATCACCTCTCAGAAGTCAGAATGGCCATCATCAAAAATCTACAAACAGGTCTTCTCTGGTGGTCCAATGGTTAAGAATCTGCCTGCCAGACTTCTATCCCTGGGCTGGGAAGATTCCACATGCCGCAGGGCACCACTACTGAAGCTCATATGCCCTAGAGCCTGTGTTCTGCAACAAGAGAAGCCACCACAATGAGAAGCCCATGCACTGAAACTACAGAGTAGCCTCTGCTCACCACAACTAGAGAAAGTCTGCACGTAGCAAAGACCTAGTGCAGTCAAAAATAAATAAAACTTTTAAAAAATCTACAAACAGTAAATGCTGGAGAAGGTGTGGAGAAAAGGGAACCCTCTTATACTGTTGGTGGGACTGTAAACTGGTATGGTCACTATAGATAAAAGTATGGAGGTTTCCTAAAAAAAAAAAAGTAGAGCTACCATATGATCCAGCAATCCAATTCTTGGGCATGTATCTGGAGAAAATCATAATTCAAAAAGATACATGTACCCTAAGGTTCACTGCAGCATTGTTTACAATAGGCCATGGATGAAACCTAAATGTCCATCAACAGAGGAATGGGTAAAGAAGATGTAGAACATATATACAATGGAATACTACTCAGCCATAAAAAAGAACAAAATAATGCCATATGCTACAACATGGAAGGGCCCACAGGTTGTCATACTAAGTGAAATAAGTAGACACAGAAAGACAAATATCATATGCTATCGCTGATATGTGGAATCTAAAAAAAGGGTGCAAATGAAATTATTTACAAAATAGAGTCACGGATATAGAAAATAAACTCATAGTTACCGGGGGAGAAAGGAGTAGAAGGACAAATTGGGAGACTGGGATTGACATATACATATTATTCAATATATAAAATAGATAACTAGTAAAGATTTACTGTATAGCACAGGAAACTCTTATTTAATACTCTATAATGACCTATATGGGAAAAGAATCTAAAAATGTAGGTATATGTATAACTACTGTATATACTGTATATAACTAATACTATACATACTAATGTATAACTAATTCACTTTGTTATATACCTGAAATTTAACACACATTGTAAATCAACTACACTCAAAAAAAACTTTTTTAAAGGCAAGTGTTACTTGTTAAAATCTATAATGAAGATACCAATATCTCTTACTGTCATTCAGTTTGAAACACAGAATATTCTGTAAGAGGAAAGTCACATTTATATAATGATTAAAGGATGATCCGGCATTAAAAAAAAAAAAAGGAATTCTTTCCAATACGTCTATAATCCAACTACCCCACACTAATTCCACACATATCACTTTGATCCAAGCCATTATCTTCTCCCAGCTGAACTATTCCTAACTAGTCTACTTGTCTGCCCTGTTCTAATCTAGTATCAATACAATCACCAAGGTAATCTTTTCAAAATGTAAGAGAGATCATGTTGTACCTTGTTCAAAACAGGGTTAGTAAAACTCAGAGTTTTTAAGGATTCCCATATGACAGATTTCCCTTTCACCCGTCTGATTTCACCTCCTGCTATTCTCACACCACATGGCCTCCGCATTATTTCTCTTATGTGTCAGGTACACCTCAGCTTTATGGGATTTTCAATGGCTCTTCCTTCTTCCTAAAATTCTCTTTCTCCACATTTCCACATGGATGACTCCTCAACCTTCTTCAAGTTGTTGTTCCAATCTCACCTCCTCAATGAGATGATATGATCATTTTACAATGAGCATACTGCAAACTCTCTTCACATTTCTGACTCTTGTCACCTTTCCTAGTTTTCCCACAGGACTCACCAAATTCAAGCATACTGTAATAATTACTAATTTAGTATAAGTATTGTTTATTTCTGTCACCTCTGGTAAGAATAAAAGCTTGGGAATATTTTTTGTTTGTTTTTGTTGTGTTCCCAACACCTGTCATAGTGTCCAGCTCAAACCAAGTATTCAATAAATATTGGTCATATAAATATATAAATAAAAGCAAATTCCCAAGGTTGTTAAGTAATATAAACTGCAGAGTTTTTGTGGTAACATTTTGAAGGTATGTTCCATTCCAGATCCTGTGCTAGGCACTGTGAATACAAAGATGAAGCCAGTCCGCATCTTCCTGGAGCTTATAGTCAAGCTGGAACAATGATCATACAAGTGGGTTACTTCAATTTAAAGCATCAAGTGCTATGATAGAGGACTTTCCAAAGGAAATCATAAAATGCTGTGAAAAAGTAAGTTATTGCTATAAACATAACCAGAAATCAACTGGTCAAAAGGAAAAGCCTTAAGACTCTCTAAAAACAGATCTTTAAGATTGCAAAATTTATTTTATTTTTCTGTATTTGTCCATTGAAGGTTATTTCAAGAAGTCTGTCAACTTAAAAAGCATATGTTCTTGCCCTTTAAATATTGGGGTTTTTTTTATATAAAACAAGTTAAACGGTTCAGCTGATTTTTGAGAATATTAGGGTAATTATTTCTACTCTCTATTTTGACTGTATTTTTTTCTTTATTCCAGGAATATAAAGGAGTTCCCCAACCCATTAAAAAAAAAAATCTCTCTCTATAAAAAACCCCCTCTCTATTTTTTATTTTTTTGTTTTCAAAAAAGAAAAAAAAAAATGGTAAGCAAAAATGTATTTCTCTTTCTGCTTTCTAAAAAGTTGTTTTAGTACTCTTTTTTTCTTCAGATCTCTTATTTTACACGGGCATTTTAAACTGAAAACTATCTTAATGTATCTAGGAAGTAGACAAGGAACATCACATAATAATATTCTGAATTAAAATGCCCATTGGAAATGGTGAATTGGGATTCAGGGTGTCCAAGCAACAGACCCTTAGTAGCCTACTTCAGTTAAATGATCCTCTGAAAGAATGAAACCCAAATCATACAAGTGACTATCTTTGGAAGATAAAATTAAAATGAGGAGCCTCATTTTAAAAGTGAAGAAAAAAAAAGAACTCCATTGCATGGGAAAATTAGCAAAGGTCATATGGCTTTCCCATTCTACCCAGCCAGTTAACATTCAAACTCTCACTTTGAACAGAAAAGTAACCACATTGATTCAACTAGTCAGGTGAGGAAGATCCTCCTAAAAACCAAAATGCTCACCCATGTGAGACAAATGATCTCTTTTTGGATATCATTTAAAGCCCTGGATAGTGCAATTAGCCAAATCGGTGCGCCTTCTCTGAAGGAGTTTATCTCTCCCTCCTCAGCAAATTCACTTCTTCCTGGGAGCATGTTTGTGATCTTGGCTCACCAAAAAAAAAAAAAAAAGAGAGAGAGAGAGAGAGGCTTTCAAAGCTGCATACCTGCCTGATCAAAAGACTAAGATGGCAAAGAAACATAAATCAATGTAGACATGTCATTGCTGTATTACAGCCTGTATGATTAAAAAATAACCAGCAATGCAGAATCATCACTGGCCCCTCCTCCAGAGAAGGCTGAAAGTAAGAAACAACTTGAAAAATATGTTATCGCATAAACATCCTCAAAAATAATAAAACCAATGGGAATACTGACTCCAGCAATAAGTATCTCCAAACACAGCAATGCAGTAATACCTTTCGGCTACCAAAAGAAATCAAAGGTATTTCATGTCTCTTTGGTTAGATCACCAAATGTTTATTGAGCATTTTCTATGTAACAAGCATTCTGCTATTTCACTAGTGATTCCAATGTGTTAGTAGAGAATAGTGATTAAAAGCAAAGACTCTAGAATAAAACTGTCTGGGTTCACAATACAGCTCTATCCCCTATTATCTGTGTGACCGTAGACTAGATACTATGCCTCAAATACTTCAATTGTAAATTCATAAAGTTGCTATAAGAATTAAATGAGTGATACATGAAGAAGGGTGAGAACAGTTTCTGGTCCATAGACTTGGTGAATAAAAGAGTCTATCAATCAGTTGAGGAAAAGTAACACATAAGTAGTTAAAATAGGGCAAAAATCATCTTTGAGATATACAAAAAGTGTTACAAGGACAAGAAGTCAAAGACTAACCCTACTTGGGGTTGCAGGATTGGCAAAGGGTCAACAGAAGTGGCATATCAGTTATACCTGAAGGAAGAGCCAGAGTCTTCCAGATGTCAAATGGAAGATGGCAAAAAAAAAAAAAAAAAGCATGTGAAAGAGCACAGAACAATGAGACAGGAAAACTGGGCCAGGGAATTGTCATATGGTCAGGGTTCAATAATGTAAGAGTGCCAGGACATGAGGCTGAAGAGACAGATTAAGGTAAGAAAATGAGGAGTCAGTCATTGGAGAATTTTAAGCAAAAGTCCTCTTCAAATTTCATTTAAAAAAATTCATCCAGGGGTAGCTTAAAGATAGAATGAGAGAATTGCATACAGTTCAATAAAAAGTAGTCATAATATATAGGAATATGTTGCAATGAGTCAAACAAGAATTCATGAAGACTCACATAAAGCAGTGAGAGGAAGGAGTGTATAGAATCTATACATAGATTATATAGATCTATAAGATCATCTTCCCCACTTTATAATTTTATTTAAATGTTTGATTAACTTTTACGGGAAAGAAGGGGGAAAATATTAACATGTATGAAAAATAGCAATATGAAATTTCCTTTTATCAAGGAACAGTGAACCCATTTTAGATATGAACTCATCATCAAGACAGAACTTGAAAATGGAATGGATGATGATTTGGCAGATTTGGACTAGAAAATCAAAGATACATTCCAAACAGAGGTGGATTTACTGAGAAGCAAGTAAAGCTGAAGCTTCAAGGTTTCTCACTTTATAAAGGACCTTTATAAAGGCTGAGAGTTCTAGAGAGTTATGGCAAGAAGAGACAACAAGGCTGAACTACTTTGAAGCATTTCTGGTAAAAGACTACAGAGATTTCAGCAGAAAGGGACCTGAATTCCCAAGACATCAGTAATTCATTGCAATCTCCTTTCTTATTCTGAATATATAATTTTATAATTGTGTACAATTTTTCTTAAAGACAAACTTTTGAAATTATATAAACTTCAAGCTGTATAAAACTTAGAATAATCAGTGCTTTCAGGCCTCAGCTTCTGTGGCATTAAGAAATGGAGAGACCTGTAGTCTGACTCCTGGAGTTGTAAGCATAGTTTCATCTGAATCTACAGGAATTGATTTTCCAAGTAAATACAAGATGATTTCCCTGAAATATATTAGGAAGTATTAACCAGCAATTAAACCTTGAATACATGATGAATAATTAATGATTTATATCTCACCACACAATGATGAATAAAAATGGAGTTTTGAAGGTTGGATGACATTTTCAAAGTCATTCTTCTTCAGAGATTAAGAATGCTTTCTGGCACATATTTTTAAGAGGATGGACTATTGATTAGAATGACTGTCAGAAGACTCATTATAACTCTGGAGCTATCATTGCTTACCTTTGTGACCTTGGGTTTCTGACAGAATTACTGTCTATTATAACTCTGAAAAGATTCTTATATTACCTTCTCTAGCTTCTCAATTAATCTTTCACTCAGTTTGTAGCAATAAATTCCAAATTGTTCTTTATGCCTATAGTATCTAACCATACCAAGACCCCCATTCTCTTAGTTCAATTTCCAATGAGTTGCCTTTCATGGCTTTTCTACCACCTAAAGGGCTTTCCAGGCGGAACTAGTGGTAAAGAACCTCCCTGCCAATGCAAAAGACATAAGAGATGTAGGTTTGATCTCTGAGTCAGGAAGATCCCTTGGAGGTAGGGTGCAGCAACCCACTCCAGTATTTTTGCCTGGAGAATCCCCATAGACGGAGGAGCCTGGCAGGCTACAGTCCATTGGATCACAGAGTCAGACATGACTGAAGCGACTTAAAGCGACTTAACATGCTACCACCTAAAGAATTAAATGTGAAATCGCATTCTTCCTACTTCATAATCCTAAAAGCAAAAAAAAAGTGCCTCTCTACCCATTTACAACAATTAAAAACAAAGAAACTCTTCAGGAAGGTTCTGTCTGATTGGTCCAAACTTGGAACACATGCCCATGCCACAAGCCAATCTAGTGGCCAGGATACTATAATTAGTATCCTAGTTATCTGCTGACCCTCTTAGTCAAAGAAATGTAATCTGTTATGAGCAGGGGAAAGGGTAAATATGTATCATTCAGTCAGGCACATCAATTTGTATCAACCACAAAGAGGGTAAGGGACTAGAGTTCCAGCTTGGTAACTATAAAATTAATGATGCATTGACTGTAACAAGTGGTACAGGAAGACAAGTTATGAAGGAATTTTTTTTTTTTTTAGAAACATCAAGTTTGAGATATCTGTGGATCATTCAAAAGGTAATATTCAATAACCACTAATTCTTTCTTTGCACAAGATTGAGACATATACAGAATGTATGTTGACAATCACAATTCACAATTTAGGAGATTCCTGAAATTTCATTTCTGTATCAGAAAGCATTAAATCCAAGGAATATCTCTTTCCATATAGTAATGATTATTTTAAAATATTGTTCTAGGAATCTCTAAATCTATTTTGGCAGAAGTTTGAGCTGATTGGCAATTTCAAAAGTCTCCTTTGAAATACTTTTGTCAGCACTATTCTTATGAAAGAGGAAAACAACACTTTATCATAGCTAAATATGACATGAACCTACCAAAGACAAGAGCTGTTGACCTGACTGAAATTCAGTCATAGATATCACTAAACCCATGATGCTTTCTTCTTGCTTGCTAATAGATAATTTGGTTGAGTCCATTCTAGAAACCAGTAATCCACATCTTTGGAAACAATTTGTAGCTATCTTATAAAAAACTTCAAGCATTTGAAACTACAGAGGTTCTACCAAGCAGACTTAAATATTTTGACTTCTTAATACCTAAAATCATATTCCAAAAGGTGAAATGTTTTCTGAAACTCTCCATTTTGTGGTTCAATTAGATATTTATAGCAACAGGGAAGAAAAAAAAATGTATTAAAGGAGGGATTTTTCATAGCCACTCAAATCAAAGTTGACAATTACCTTGATGCAAGAATAACTAATAAAGATTGAGAGTTTTATTAGCCCCAAAGTAATTTTCAAGTTGCATAAAATGTTCCTCCTCTACATATATATAGTTCTTTTCTCTCTCCTGCCCTATACATTTAATGTTCATAAAATATTCAAAATGTTTCATCCAATATTGATAAACAGTATTTGTTACTGGAAGAAGGAAAATCCATTTTGCAAAATGATCTTGAGATTACCCAGCATAACTATAATTATCATTTTTTTAAAGGCACGGAAAGAGAGACTTTAAGCAATTTGAAAATTTTCTTAACCACACACTGTTTTCCTACAGAGGATTTTTAAGATGAGAAACAGACCTTGATGGTCTTAGGCAGGCCTGAGGCAATATTTTTAAAAAAGGTCAAACACTCTGCTAAAAACCACAACTATCTTCAGAACAACAACTTATCAGCCAGTTTGCAGTGCCTCCTTATTACAGCTATTGGTCCCAAAGGAAGTCCACTTGAGTGTGGGCCACAATTACTGTGTAATGAGTTTGCCAGTATTGATGCAGGAAACAAATTTACAGTGTGCCATTCCCAGCTCAGAGACTTCAGCAGACATTTTTTCTTTTGGTGAAGAAGAGGGAGGAAGGACAAAAAGCAGAAGGAAGAAAAACTGGAGACGAAAGAAGGCCTAACAATAAAGAGCCATCTTTGCTTAAGCTCCTAATAAGCAGCCTAGAAGGATTCTGACAAAGACTGAGTTGTAAGCATAGTTTGGAAGATCCTGGGATTATCCACATCTGTCCATTCCTAGCTCAGAGACTGTCCCTCAAGGCCGCTCCATAAAATGTTAGTATTCATGGAGCAGTCTTGCACTCAAATAAAGCACATTTTTAAAAAGTTCTGCACCCCACTCCAGTACTCTTGCCTGGAAAATCCCATGAACGGAGGAGCCTGGTGGGCTGCAGTCCCTGGGGTCGCTAAGAGTCGGACAGGACTGAGCGACTTCACTTTCACTTTTCACTTTCATGCATTGGAAAAGGAAATGGCAACCCAATCCCGTGTTCTTTCCTGGAGAATCCCAGGGACAGGGACGGGGGAGCCTGGTGGGCTGCTGTCTATGGGGTCGCACAGAGTCAGACACAACTGAAGCAACTTAGCAGCAGCAGCAGCAACACCTAGGTTACGTCCATGTTGTGAGTGCACTAATAGAAGCCTAATCTGTCTCTGTGCATGCAGAAAAAGTATATACCATGATAAATGGAGGAGGGTAGAGAAATAAACCTTATCTAAGAGTTGTCAATAAATCTATTGTTGGAAATACATGTGAATAGAAGTAGTAGACACAATCTTTGTCTTCTAAAGAGGCAGTTTTTCAAGAGTAGAATTATACAAAGTGCTCCTCTGTTTTCATCAATATGTTACCAGGATTTTAAATACTATTTTTCATCCAAGCAATAAAAATCTTGACAAGTAAGCAACAGAAAATCACTAATACACTTGCAGCTGCGTATCAATCTATACAAATTCTTTAAACAAAAACAACCAAAGAACAGTCTGGCCTAGCAAGATTATTTTACTATTTGAACTTCAAACCCAAGATAATTAAGAAACAGGATTTTATATGTCCACTAAAATTTTTTTGACAAATGTTCAAATAAAAAAAGAAGAAATCCAGATGAGAAGATGGTATAAAGACTTACATTTGAAATTCAAGTATTCAAAATTGGTAAACAAATTTTTTTTCAAAATTCATACTAGAAATTAACAACAACAACAAATTGTATTATTTCTGAAAAGTGTAAGTTGTGTGGACGTCGAGAAAGGGAAAAGAATTGAAAGTCAGAAGACTCAGTGTCTAAAATCCAGCTTAATGAGCAACAAAATATATTTAAGGAAAATGTGAAATGAGGGAGATTATTTCTATCATATCACTAGTCAGTTTAGTCGCTCAGTTGTGTCCTACTCTTTGCAACGCCATGGACTGCAGCATGCCAGGCTTCCCTGTCCATCACCAACTGCCAGAGCTTGCTCAAACTCATGTCCATTGAGTCGGTAATGCCTTCAAACCATCTCATCCTCTGCTGTCCCCTTCTCTTCCTGCCTTCGATCCTTCCCAGCATCAGGGTCTTTTCCAAGGAGTCAGTTCTTCGAATCAGGTGGTAAAAAGATTGGTGCTTCAGCTTCAGCATCAGTCCTTCCAATGAATATTCAGAACCGATTTCTTTTAAGATTGACTGGTTACGATCTCCTTGCTGTCCAAGGGACTCTCTCAAGAGTCTTCTCCAACACCACAGTTCAAAAGCAACAATTTTTTTGATGCTCAGCTTTCTTTATGGTCCAACTCTCACATCCATACATGACTACTGGAAAAACCATAGCTTTGACTAGATGGACCATTGTTGGCAAAGTAACATTTCTGCTTTTCAGTATGTTATCTAGTTGGTCATAGCTTTCCTTTCAAGGGGCAAGCATCTTTTACTTTCATGGCTGCAGTCACCATCTGCTGTGATTTTGGAGCCCAAGAAAATGAAGTCTGGCACCATTTCCATTATTTCCCCATCAATTTGCCATGAAGTGATGGGACTGGATGCCATGATCTTAGTTTTTTGAATGCCGAGTTTTAAGCTAGGTTTTTTCCACTCTCCTCTTTGACTTTCATCAAGAGGCTCTTTAGTTCTTCTTCACTTTCTGCCATAAGGGTGGTGTCATATGCGTATCTGAGGTTATTGATATTTCTCCCAGCAATCTTGATTCCAGCTTGTGCTTCATCCAGCCCAGTATTTCACATGATGTACTCTGCATATAAGTTAAATAAGCAGGGTGACAATATACAGCCCTGACGTACTCCTTTCCCAATTTGGAACCAATCCGTTGTTCCATGTCCAGTTCTAACTGTTGTTTGACTTGCATACAGATTTCTCAGGACGCAGGTAAGGTGCCTTTCCTCCCTTTTCTAAATCCAACTTAAACATCTGGAAGTTCTCGGTTCATGTACTGTTGAAGCCTCACTTGGAGAATTTTGAGCATTACTTTGCTAGAGAGGAGTACAATTGTGTGGTAGTCTGAACATCTTTTGGCATTGCCTTTCATTGGAACTGGAATGAAAACTGACCTTTTCTCTCATATAGAAAGATATGATAGCAACCTAAAGTGACAGTGGAGTGAGAAGGGGAAAAATGACACATATGGTATATATTTTTATAGTTGAATTAATGGGATTTATTCATGAAGGGAAACCTGGTTCACTGCAGTCCATGGGGTCACAAAAATTCAGACATAACTGAGCAACTAAACAACAAATGGATGAATGAAAGTAAGTGAGCTGAATACTTCCATCTGGGTCTGCAGATCTATTCTCCACTTTCTCCTTCTTGCCCTGTGCTTCAAGAGGCTGACCTCTATGGACTGCATCAGTGGGCTAACTTTTCTCTAACTTTAGCTTGAGTTTGGTTAATGGAAGGCCCCAGCCCAAATTAAGGACAGGAAAATACTGCAGTCAGAGAACTAATTCCCTTGGCTTTCTGCCTGCTCACAAGTTGTTGACAAGTTGTTCTACTGAACATAGCTTCTGTCAGATGTTCCTCTACATCTAATCTTATGTATGGCTTCCTGTAATCACTTCCTCTCCTTTCCTTTTTAGACCCAGAAATGGTAATAGATCTTTGTTGTTAGCAGCCTAAGAACCTACAATCCCATCTTGATTTCCCCAAACCCTACCCACATCTTTATAATTAGTCTCTTTATGAAACTGTATGAAATCCAATGTTACTCAATTTAAACATGCCATTTGTTTCCTACCATTATCCTGACACATATAATGAAACTATTTTCAAAACCGTAAGATACTGTGTAAAACTTCATTTACTTACTTACTTTGATAGTTGAACTAACTATGTCAGATAGGTCTGTCAGACAGCAAGTGACTGATACATATTTGAAGAATCAGTTAATACAGATTGCACACATTTAAGACTGAGGGCTAGTGAAAAGTGAAAGTTGCTCAGTTGTGTCCCATTCTTTGCAACTCCATGGACTATACAATCCATGGAATTGTTCAGGTCTGAATACTGGAGTGTGTAGCCTTTCCCTTCTCCAGGGGATCTTCCCAACCGAAGAATCGAATGCAGGTCTCCTGCACTGCAAGTGGATTCTTTACCAACTGAGCTACCAGGGAAGCCCCAAGATTGAGGGTCAAGTTCTTGTTAAATAATTGGAGTTTTGAGGAAAATAAGAAATGCGATATGAAACATATAAGCAACAAAATAAACTAATAATTTCTAGAAACTCTTTGGTAATTTTTAAAATATGTATCATTCAAAGAAGTATTCTTAGTATATACAGCTTTCATCAAGGCAAAAGGAATGAGGTATCAATCTTCAAAACTCATAGCTTGAAAAATATAAAAGTGAAACTGGGAGTTCTGACTATGGTTCAAATGAAGAGATAAGCAAACTCCTTTGTATATCTGTACTGTCATTTGCAACTACTTTTTTATTTCTGACTTTTTTGATTTGGGCCATCTCTCTTTTTTTCTTGATATGTCTGGCTAAAGGTTTATCTATTTTATTTATCTTTTCAAAGAACCATGTCTTAGTTTCATTGATTTTTATATTGCTTTTTAGCCTCCATTTCATCTATTTCTCCTATAACTTTTCTGATTTCTTCCCCCCTACTAACATTACATTTTGTTTGTTCTTATTTTTCTACTTCCTTTCAGTAAGCTTCTATTGATATATTGTTCCCTCTTAGAACTACTTTTTCTGTGTCCCATTAATTTTAGATCATTTTATTTTCCTTTTCATTTGTCTGAAGTTATTATTTTACTCCTGTTTGATTTTGTCAGTGATCCATTACTTGCTTAATAGAATATTGTATAACTTCCACATGGTTTATTTTTGCAGTTTGTTTCTTAGAGATGAGTTGTAGTCTCATAAAATTGTGCAAAAAATATACTTAATATGATTTCAATCCTCTTAAATTTTCTGAGACTTGTTTTGTGGTTGAATATTTGTTCTATCCTGGAGAATTTTCATCTGAACGTCAAAAGAATGTGTGTTCTGCTGCTTCTGAATGGAATGTTCCATATAGATACATATTGTTTAACTCTACTTGTTCTAATGTGTTATGGCCTAGATTTTCTTATTTATTTTCTGTCTGTTTGATCTGTCCAATGATGAAAGTGTGGTGTTAAATTTTCCTACTATTATTTGCTACTGTCAGTTTCTCCCTTTATGTCTCCTAATATTTGACTTATGCATTTATGTGCTCTGTGTTGGGAACATACATATTTATAATTCTTATGTCTTCTTAAATTGATTCTTTTATCACTCTGTAATGTCCTTCCTTTGTCTCTTGCTACAGTCTTTCCCTATTTTTAAAGTCTACTTTGTCAGATATAAATATTTCCCCTCCAGCTCTCTTTTCATTTCTATTCACATGGAATACTTTTTCCCATACCTTTCAATCTCTGCATGTTTTTAGAGCTGAAATGAATCTTGTGTAGGTAGGTATACATATATGTTCATATATATATCCAGATATACATATATGTCCAGTTATATAGATATATGTATCTCCATATAAATGTAGGTAGCATATATATCCCTCATTCAGGAAGATCTCCTGGAGTAGAAAATGGCAACCCACTCCCAGTATTCCAACCTGGAGAATCCCATGGACAGAGGAACCTGGAGTGCCACAGTCCATGGGGTCACAAAGAGCAGGACACAACTGAGTGACTAACACTTTCACTTTCAACATACATTTGGATCTTTTTGTGTATCCACTTTGACACTCTATGACTTTGGATTTGAGCATTTAATTCATTTATATTTAAAGTAATTATTGATTGGTATGTATTTATTCCATTTTATTAATAATTTTCAGTTGTTTTTGTAGTTCTTTTTGTTCCTTTCTTCTTTGCCCTCTTCCCTTGTCTTTTTAAACAATTTTTAAAATTGAATATCTAATTTACAATGTTATGTTAGTTTCAGATATACAGCAAAGTGATTCAGATAAATATATATAACTTTTTCAGATTCTTTTCCATTATAGGTTTATTACAAGATACTGAATATGGTTCCATTTGCTACACAGTAGAACCCTTTTGTTTATGTATTTTATATATAGCCATATGTATCTGTTAATCTCCAAATTCTAATTTACCTCTCTCCTCATCCCCATTATGTCCTTTGGAAACCATAAATTTGTTTTCTGTACCTGTGAGTCTATTTTGAAAATAGGTTTAATTTATTTGCATCATTTTTTAGAATTCACATTTAAGTAATGTTATAAGATATTTTTCCTTCTCTGACTTCAGTTAATATGATAAATCTCTAGGTCTATCCACATTGCTGCAAATGGCATTGTTTCATTCTTTTCATGGCTGAGTAATATTCCACTGTAAGTACTGACCAAATTCCTCTTCTTGGGCTCCAAAATCACTGCGGATTGTGATTGCAGCCATGAAATCAGAATACAATTGTTTCTTGGCAGGAAAGCAATGACAAACCTAGACAGTGTATTGAAAAGCAGAGAAATTACTCTACCAACAAAAGTCCACATAGTCAAGACTATGGTCCTCCAGTGGTCACATATGGTTGTGAGAGCTGGACCGTAAAGAAGGAAGAGTGCCAAAAAATTCACGCCTTCGAACTGAGGTGCCAGAGAAGACTCCTGAGAGTCCCTTGGACAGCTCAAAGATCAAACCAGTCAATCTTAAGGGAGATCAACCCTGAATATTCACTGGAAGGACTGATGCTAAAGCTGAAGCTCCAGTATTTTGGTCATCTGGTATGAACAGATGACTCACTGGAAAAGTCCCTGATGCTGGGCAAGATTGAGGGCAGAAGTAAAAGAGGGCTTCAGAGGATGAGATTGCTGGATGGCATCACCAGTGCAATGAACATGAACTTCAGCAAACTCCAGGAGATGGTGAGGGACAGGAAGGCCTAGAATGCTGCAGTCCATGGGGTCGTGAAGAGGCGGACATGACTGGGTGACTGAACAACAAAACTAGTCCACTGAATGAATATATGTATATACGTATGGATGGATGTATATGTATATATATATGGGCTTCCCTCATGGCTCAGTGGTAAAGAATCTGCCCACAATGCAGGAGACCCAGGTTCAATCTCTGGGTTGGGAAGATCCCCTGGAGAAGGGAATGGCCACCCACTCCAGTATTCTTGCCTGGAGAATTCCATGGACAGGGAAGCCGTGGGCTACAGTCCATGGGGTTGCAGAGCTGGACATGACTGAACAACTAACTCTTTCAGTTTCATATATATGTATACAGACCACATCTTCCTTATCAGTTCATCTGTTGAATGACACAGGTTGCTTCCATGTTTGTGCTATTGTAAATAGTGCTGTTATGAACACTGGAAATCATGTACCTTTTTGATTAGAGTTTTCTCCAGATATACAACCAGGAGAGGAACTGCTGGATCCTCTGGTAACTCTATATTTAGTTCTTTAAGAAATCTCTATGCTATTCTCCATAATGGCTGCACCAGTTTACATCCCCTCCAACAGTGTAGCATAGTTCCTTTTTCTCTACATCCTATCTAGCCTTTATTCATTTGCGATATTTTAATGATAGCTATTCTGACTTGTGTGAGGTGATCCTTCATGGGAGCTTTCATTTGCATTTCCTAGCAATATTGAGCATCTTGTCATGTGCCTGTTGGTCATCTGCATGTCTAAAACAAAATACCTAGGAATAAATGCCCAAGAAGGCAAAAATCCTGTACTGTGATACTGGCACAAAAACAGATATTAGATCAATGGAACAGGTGGAAAGCTCAGAAATAAGCCCATGCACTTATAGTCAATCAATCTATGAAAACATAAGTCAAGACTATACCTGAGAAAAAGCGATCTCTTCAGTAAGTGATGCTGGGAAAACTGCACAGCTACATGTAAAAAAATGAATTAAAACTTTCTCTAATACCATATACACAAATAAACTCCAAGTGTATTAAAGACCTAAATGTAAGATCAAATAATATAAAACTCCAAGACATGCATGCAGAACTCTTTGACACAACTCACAGCAATGCGTTTTAGAATCCATGTCCCAAAGTAATGGAAATAAACACAAAAATAAATAAATGGGACCTAATTAAACTTAAAAGCTCTTGCACAACAAAGGAAACCATAAACAAAATGAAAAGACAACCTTTGGACAGGGAGAAAATATTTGTAAATGGTGCTACCTACAAGGGACTGATATCCAAAATATCCAAATAGCTCATATAGCTTAATATAAAAAAAAAAAACTCAATCAAAATATGAGCAGAAAACCCTTCTCATTTTTGTGTATTTATCATAGATTTTTATTTTGTAATTACTATGATTTATATATATATGTAATTAATACATATGCAATTAATTTAAGTTGCTTGATCTCAACACAATTTAACAGCTCTATACTTCTTCTCCCCTCGTCTTTGTTCTTAACATCATATTTCACACCTTTCCGTTTTTTGTATTCATTAATTATTGTGGATATGAATAATATTACTGTTTTTTAATTATAACTTTTCTATTTCCTTTATAACTGGCAGAACTACTACCTTTACTGCATGTTTGCCATTTTAAATGCAATTTTTACTATTGTAATTTTTGTATTTCCAGTTGTGGCCTTCTCTTTTCCACTTAGAGAGTTCTTTTAACATTTCTTATAAAGCTTGTTTGATGGTGCTGAACTCATTTCTTTAGGTTGGTGCAAAAGTAATCGTGGTTTTGCATTGTTGAACTTTGCCATTCTATATTGCAATACATTCTTAAATAAACTTGGTTATGTTACACATCATTTTAATGTACACTTCTCATTTTATGTTTCTTTTTTGCTAATGACATTACTTGCTGTTTATATTTATTTTAGACTATAAATGTGATGTTAGACAAAAAGCAAATTCAAGCAGTTTTTTAAATTTAGTTCAAAATGGGTTGTAAAGTATCAGAGACAACTCACAACATCAACAATGCATTTGGTCCAAAAACTGCTAATGAACATACAGTGCAGTGGTGGTTCAAGAAGTTTTGCAAAGAAGAGACCCCTGAAGATGAGGAGCACCGTGGATGGCCATCAGAAGTTGACAACAACCAATTGAGAGGATCACCGAAGCTGATCCTCTCACAACCACACGAGAACTCCATGTCAACCATGCTATAGTCATTCAGCATTTGAAGCAAACTGGAAAGATGAAAAAGCTTGATAAGTAGATGCCTCATGAACTGACCGTCAATCAAAAAAATCATCATTCTGAAGTGTTGTCTTCTCTTACTGTACATAACAACAACGAACCATTTCTCAATCAGATTGTGATGTGCAATGAAAAGTAAATTTTATATGACAACCAGCAACGTCCAGCTCAGTGGCTGGACCAAGAAGAAGCTCCAAAGCACTTCCCAAAGCCAAACTTGCACCCAGTAAAGGTCATGGTCACTGTCTGGTGGTCTGCTGCCCATCTGATCCACTGCATCTTTCCGAATCATGGTGAAACCATTACATCTGAGAAGTATGCTCGGCAAGTTGATGAGATGCACCAAAACTGCAACACCCATAGCCAGTAATCGTCAACAGAATGGGCCCAATTCTCCTCCACGACAACGCCTGACTGCACATCACACAACCAATGCTTCAAAAGTTGAATGAATTGAATTACGAAGTTTTGCCTCATCCTCCATATTCACCTGACCTCTCGCCAACTGACTACCATTTCTTTTTTTTTCTAATTTTTTTAATTTAAATTTATTTATTTTAATTGGAGGCTAATTACTTTACAATATTGTATTGGTTCTGCCACACATCAACATGAAATCGCCACAGGCGCACACGTGTTCCATTTCTTCAAGCATCTTGACAGCTTTTTTCAGGAAAAAGGTTTCCACAACCAGCCAGAGGTAGAAAAAGCTTCCCAAGAGTTTGTCGAATCCTAAAGCACAGATTTCTATGCTACAGGAATAACAAACTTACTTCTCATTGTCAAAAATATGTTCTGTAATGGTTCTTATTTTGATTAATAAAGATGTGTTTGATCCTGGTTATAATGATTTAAAATTCATGATCCCTAACCACAATTACTTTTGTACCAACCTAATAGCTTTTGCTTTCTGTAAAACTTTTGAAATCTCCTTTAAATCAGAACGATAGCCTTGCTGGGTACAGTATTCCTGGTTATAGGTTTTCCTTTTCATTATTTTAAGTATACTGTACCATTCCCTCCTAGCCTACAGAGTTTCTTCTGAAAAGTCCATCAATAGACTGATGAGAGTTCCTTTGTACATAACTCAGTCGCTCAGTCATGTCCAACTCTTCGTGATACCATGGACTGTAGCCCACCAGGCTCCTCTGTCCGTGGGGTTTCCCCACACAACAATACTGAAGTGGGTTGCCATGCCCTCCTCCAGGGGATCTTCCCAACCCAGGGATCGAACCCCAGTCTCCCACATTGCAGGTCTCCCACATCGCAGGCAGATTGTTTACCATCTGAGCCACCAGGGGAGCCCAAGAATACCGGAGTGGCTAGCCTATCCTTTCTCCAGGGCTGTTTCTTGACCCAGGAATAGAACCAGCGTTGCTTACATTGCAGGTGAATTCTTGACCAGCTGAACTGCCAGGGAAATTTTGTGCATAACGACTTGCTTTTAATATTCCCTCTTTAACCTTAATTTTTGACATTCATTACATTTCTTGGTGAAGTCTTCTTTGGGTTGATCCTGTTTGAAACTCTCTTTGCTTCCTGGATCAGGATGTATGTTCCTTTTCCAAGGTTAGAGAAGTTTTCAGCTATTAGGTCTTCAAATATGGTCTCTCTTCTCCCAGTGATACCCCTATAATGTGAATGACAGTAGAGGTCTCTTAAAATACCCTCATTTTTAAAATTCTCCTTTTTCTATTCATTTGAGTGGTTTCCACTACTCTATCTTCAAGTTTACTGATCTCTGTATCATGTTTGTTGTTGTTCAGTCACTAAGTCATGTTCAACTCTTTGCGACCCCATGGACTGCAGCATACCAGGTTTCCCTGTCCTTCACTATCTCCCAGAGTTCACTTAAACTCATGTCGATTGAGTCAGTGATGCCATCCAACCATCTCATCCTCTGATGTCCCTTCTCCTCTTGCCCTCAATACTTCCCAACATCAGGGTCTTTTCCAATGGTTCATCACATCAGGAGCCCAAAGCATTGGAACTTATGCTTCATCATCAGTCCTTCCAATGAATATTCAGGGTTGATTTCCTTTAAGATTAACTGATTTAATCTCCTTTGTGTCCAAAGGACTCTCTCTCCAGTACTACTGTCAATGTCCTCTAGTGTATTTTTAGTTCAGTCATTGTTTGGTTTTTCAGCTCTGTTTGGTTCTTCTTTATCCTTTTTCCTTGTTAAACTTCTCACCATCACCCATTCATCTCCTCAGTTCTGTGAGCATCTTTATGATCATACTTTATCAGACAAGGTTGCTTATCTCCATTTAATTATTCTTCTGGGGTTTTATCTTGTCCCTCATTTGGATCATTCTCCTCTTTTTCCTCATTTTGCCTATTTTGCTATTTTCATTCTACATATTTGGTAGGTTGGTTATGTTTACCAACCTAGGAGAAGTGTCTTTATGTAAAAGACATCCTATGGAGTTCAGCACTGATGACCAGTGCTACACGCTCTAAAGTTACCCTCTATGTGGATTATGGGAGTCCCTCTATTGTAGCAGGCTGACAACTCTTGTGCATTAATAGGTGTGGCTGGCCATCGGTTGGGTTGGTTACCAGGCCCTGACTTACACTGAGAAGGCTGCCAGCTGCTGGTGGGTGAGGCTGGGTCACAAGGTGGCTGGCTGCAGGGCCCTGGGGGTTTCTGAGACTACTGCTTTCTTACTGGTAGATGGAGCCAGGTTCTAGGGCAGCTGGCTGTGGGGCCAAGGTCTCAGAGTTAGTATGCATGCTAGTGAGTCAGGCTGCATCCCAGAGCTTTCCAGGATAGTTCCAGGGTCCTCTGTTGACCAGGTCTTGACATGGCTGACTATAGAGCTCACAGTGGTCCCTGAGCTGGTATTCACACAATGATGAGCAAGGTTGCAGCCCAGGGGGTCCCAAGGTTGGTGCTCACCTACTGCTGGGAGGAGCAAGGTCCTCAGGTCTCCAGTGACAGAACAGTATTCTGAAGCTGTTATCAGTCTGCTTGTGGGTGGGGCCAAGGTTCAGGGGGTGATAGGGCTGGTATCTGCCCACTGATGGGTAAAGCATAGCCCAGGGCCAGTGCTGGCCTACTGGTTCAGTTCAGTTCAGTTCAGTTCAGTCACTCAGTCGTGTCCGACTTTTTCAAACGCCATGGACTGCAGCACACCAAGCTTCCTTGTCCATCACCAACTCCCAGAGTATACTCCAATTCATGTCTATTGCATTGGTGATGCCATTCAACCACTTCATCCTCTGTCGTCCCCTTCTCCTCCCACCTTCAATCTAACCACATACTAAATAATCTAACCACAGTATATTATGAGGGTAAAAACAAAAATAATTTTAAGGACACTATATTATACTGTATCAGATTTGGAGTTAGATTTGGTTTCAAATCATCATTCTGATCCTAAGGAAGATCCTTAGAAAGGAAATGGAGCCAGCATCAGGGTCTTTTCAAATGAGTCAGTTCTTTGCATCAGGTGGACAAAGTATTGGAGTTTCAGCCTCAGCATCAGTCTTTCCAATGAATATTCAGGACTGATTTCCTTTAGGATGGACTGGTCGGATCTCCTTGCTGTCCAAGGGACTCTCAAGAGTCTTCTCCAACACCACAGTTCAAAAGCATCAATTCTTTAGTGCTTAGCTTTCTTTATACTCCAACTCTCATATCCATGAGAGTTGACTACTGGAAAAACCATAGCTTTGACTAGACAGACCTTTGTTTGTAAAGTAAGGTCTCTGCTTTTTAATATGCTGTCTAGGTTGGTCATAACTTTTCTTCCAAGGAGTCTTTTAAAAATTTCATGGATGCAGTCACCATCTGCAATGATTTTGGAGCCCCAAAACATAAAATCTCACTGTTTCCATTGTTTCTTCATCTATGTGCCATGAAGTGATGGGACAGGATGCCATGATCCTAGTTTCCTGAATGTTGAACTTTAAGACAACTTTATCACTCTCCTCTTTTGCTTTCATCAAGGGGCTCTTTAGTTCTTCTTCACTTTCTGCCATACGGGTGGTGTCATATGCATATCTGAGGTTATTGATATTTCTCCCAGCAATCTTGATTCTTGCTTGTCCTTCATCCAGCCCAGCATTTCTCATGATGTACTCTGTATAGAAGTTAAATAAGCACAGTGACAATATACAGCCTTGATGTACTCCTTTCTCAATTTGAAACCAGTCTGTTGTTCCATGTCTGGTTCTAACTGTTGCATCCTAACCTGCATACAGATTTCTCAGGAGGCAGGTCAGGTGCTCTGGTATTCCCATCTCTTGAAGAACACGACAGTTTTTTGTAATCCACACCGTCAAAGGCTTTGGCATAGTCAATAAAGCAGAAGTAGATGTTTTTCTGGAACTCTCTTGCTTTTTTGATGATCCAGCGGATGTTGGCAATTTGATCTCTGGTTCCTCTGCCTTTACAAGCCAAATCTTGGAGTCTCTGGCTGTGGTGCCCTGGATTTCCTGGATGTGGTGTCAGCTCCTTGGTGTGCAGAATGTGGGCATATGGTCTCTAATTGCAGAACTGGTGTCCCATAGCTAGAGCTGGCCCTCTGGTAGGTGGAGCCAGGTCCAGTGGCTGGCTATAGGGCCCCAGTAGTCTTGGAGCTAGTGTCAACCCACCAGTGAATGGGGTCTGGTCCTGTACCCCACTTTTTATTTTTTAATTTATGAAAACATTACAGTTTTTTTCCCAAAACAAAATGATTTTATAATTGGTCAAGTTGCATTATAACTAATATCAACCTTTATTTTGTGTTCAATTATAATTACCATATATCTACATTCCCCATCAAAGTATGTGCCCTTTGAAGCCCAGGACTCCATGATTCATCACTGTATTATAGCGGTTTACTGTATCAGTGTCTTATATATCACAGAAATTCAATAAAAATTTTCTGTGTGAATAAATAAAGATTTAATTTCTATAATTACCAATACCAACGACTTCACTTTCACTTTTCACTTTTGTGCATTGGAGAAGGAAATGGCAGTCCACTCCAGTGCTCTTGCCTGGAGAATTCCAGGGATGGTGGAGCCTGGTGGACTGCCATCTATGGGGTTGCACAGAGTCGGACACAACTAACGCGACTTAGCAATTATAAATACTAATAGTAATGCATCCTAAATAATCTAACCACAGTATATTATGAGGGTAAAAACAAAAATAATTTTAAGGACACTATATTATACTGTATCAGATTCGGAGTTAGATTTGGTTTCAAATCATCATTCTGATCCTAAGTAACCAATTGCCTTTGGGCATTGAACATGCGTTATATATTACAGAGAATAATAGGACAATGTCCATTCTCTAAGGGAGTTCAGAGTAAAGTAAGAAAAAATATAAACAAAAATAATCAATGGCAGTAAGAGTGACAGAGTATCATGATAACAGCCATAAAGTGCTGTCATCAGAAAGCTATTGGGAGCTTGTATAAATTAGTCAGGTCTGCCTAGGAAGAGTCAGCAACATTTGCCTTAGATCTTGAAGAATTAAAAAATTCAGAAAATAATTTATCTCTATACTTTCTGTCCCCAGCTTCTCTTTCTTCTTCTCTTCTGTAATACATCCTATGTAGTTTTCCTAACTCTAGTTCTAGTAACTCCTCCAATCCCTTTCCAGCAGTAGCCAGAATTGTCTTCTTAAAACATAAATCCCCATGCTGTGTAGAACACTTTAGTAACTTCCCTATAAAATAAAATCCAAAATAATCCTAAATCAAACGAGTTCTTTATGATGAGGGCCCTGCTTGTCACTCTGGGCTCATTTGGGGCAACTATTCTGCTAGTACACTAAACATTAACCACAAAATCATCAAGTTCTCCCTATTTCAGGGTTTGTGTGTGTGTGTGTGTGTGTGCATGTTCTCACCACTTCAGGGTGTGTGTGTGTGTGTGTGTGTGTGTGTGTGTTCTCCCCATTTCAGGGTTTGTGTGTGTGTGTATGTGTGTGTTCTCCCCATTTCAGGGAGTGTGTGTGTGTGTGTGTTCTCCCCATTTCAGGGTTTGTGTGTGTCTGTGTGTGTGTTCTCACCATTTCAGGGTTTGTGTGTGTGTGTGTGTGTGTGTGTGTGTTTTATATCCTCTTCCTCTGCCTGAATTACCTCTTTACTACTCTCCACATGATCTCCAAAAAAAATTAAGTTTCATTATCACTTCATCGAGGATGCTTTCTCTGACCCTCCTACTCTTTCCAAACAGCGTTGACCCTATATCATCATATTTTTCATACATCATCTATTTATCACTATTTTGTAACCATGTGTTTATTTTCTTATTTATGTGTCCAATAGCAATTCCCCAAATAGACTCTAAATGCCCTGAGTGCTCATATCATGTGTCTTGTTCTCCCTTCATTTGCAGCACTTACCACAGTGCTTCACCCAGAATATGTGTTCATAGATATTAAGTGAATAAATAAGTAGAAATAATAGCTTCCTAGAACAGAGAAAGGTCCTTAGAATAAAAAATGGACTCAATACATGTACATTGATTGACTGGATTATTTGTTGAATAAGCAGAGGCTAAAAGATATAAAAAGTGTTTGAAAATAGCATGAGGTTTAAAATGCTAGGGTTTAGGAACTATGGGGTAAATGTTGACACATAAGGCTTAAAAGGTAAATATTCTTTCTTCCAATATCCCAATGTCAGGTACATAACAATTACTTCATAAAAACTGTTGAATTAATTCTATTCATCTGATTTAAAAATAATAACAATTTAATCTTATAGAGCCATTAGAATTTAGTTTTGTCAGACTGTTTAAATTATTTCCATGCAAGCATTTCTACAAGAATATAGAATTCCTTTTTCTAACCCCAGACAGAGTCAAATTGATTCATTTACTTTGCAATCATGTATAATTTAAAGAATAATTCAATTTGGCATATCAGATCAGATCAGATCAGTTGCTCAGTCGTGTCCGACTCTTTGTGACCCCATGAATCACAGCACGCCAGGCCTCCCTGTCCATCACCAACTCCCAGAGTTCACTCAGACTCACGTCCATCGAGTCGGTGATGCCATCCAGCCATCTCATCCTCTGACGTCCCCTTCTCCTCCTGCCCCCAATCCCTCCCAGCATCACAGTCTTTTCCAATGAGTCAGCTCTTCACATGAGGTGGCCAAAGTACTGGAGTTTCAGCTTTAGCATTATTCCTTCCAAAGAAATCCCAGGGCTGATCTCCTTCAGAATGGACTGGTTGGATCTCCTTGCAGTCCAAAGGACTCTCAAGAGTCTTCTCCAACACCACACTTGAAAAGCATCAATTCTTCGGCGCTCAGCCTTCTTCACAGTCCAACTCTCACATCCATACATGACCACAGGAAAAACCATAGCCTTGACTAGACGGACCTTTGTTGGCAAAGTAATGTCTCTGCTTTTGAATATGCTATCTAGGTTGGTCATAACTTTCCTTCCAAGGAGTAAGTGTCTTTTAATTTCATGGCTGCAGTCACCATCTGCAGTGATTTTGGAGCCCAGAAAAATAAAGTCTGACACTGTTTCCACTGTTTCTCCATCTATTTCCCAGGAAGTGATGGGACCAGATGCCATGATCTTCGTTTTCTGAATGTTGAGCTTTAAGCCAACTTTTTCACTCTCCTCTTTCACTTTCATCAAGAGGCTTTTGAGTTCCTCTTCACTTTCTGCCATAAGGGTGGTGTCTTCTGCATATCTGAGGTTATTGATATTTCTCCCGGCAATCTTGATTCCAGCTTGTGTTTCTTCCAGTCCAGCGTTTCTCATGATGTACTCTGCATATAAGTTAAATAAGCAGGGTGACAATATACAGCCTTGACATATTCCTTTTCCTATTTGGAACCAGTCTGTTGTTCCATGTCCAGTTCTAACTGTTGCTTCCTGACCTGCATACAAATTTCTCAAGAAGCAGATCAGGCATATCAGAAATCATTAAAATATGTTTAGAATTTAAAGCACAAGATTTTATAGCATTATTTTTTACCAAGGCTAGATCACATAAAATACACATGGCTGAGAATATAAGATTATATTAGAACAGTAATTTTTAATTATGGTGGACGAAGCTGCAAAGCCCAGCCTAACACTCCAAAGTTCAGTCATACCACCTTTAAGTTCATGCACCTAGACAAAAAGAGACCAAATAAAATAAAACAAAACGACCAGATATGAATGTGCACTGGCTCTCAGGTTGTTAACAGTTCCCTACTTTTATTACCCTGCAAACCTCTGATAAAATTCTCCCTATAGAAGAGGCAGAACTTCTGGAATGATGATGCAAAGATATTAGTAATGCTCTCTCCATGAAAGTAATTTAATGGGGGAATGTTGTTGTGTTTTTTTTTTTTTTTAAGTAACGATTTAAAGTCTCTGGAATTTGTCCTAAGCCATATAGCAGATGGAAAAAAACATTTGGTAAAGAAAATCTATTAAATCTTGGTAAGAAGAGTAAGGGTCTAGAGCATTTGACCCACAACCAGCTCCTATCAGCTTTCATCACCTGCACCTCTCCTCCTAGTTCTCATCTAAAACTACCATTTCACCTCATAAGGGGCAGATAACTGATATCTCCCCCAAAGCTTCACATTATAGGAGCTCAATTTAAGGGAAGTGTATATTAGAGGATTGGGCTCCATTTCTCCACTCAGCCAAAACTTGTAGGGTAGAAGTTCTACCAAAAATGGAAAATAATGGGTAGGCCTAGATTGTCCCTGCCCCATCTGACACATAGAGTAAAGGTTCTGTGCCAAGAGAAGCAATATGAGAAGACCAGGTGCTACCATTCCCACTCACTACTTCATTCATAAGATATTCATAAGACAAGAGATATCACCATAAAAGAAGAAAGTCACTCTGTTTATCCACAGCCCTGTAGCAGCACAGAGATTCTACACAGAAGGATAGGTAGATCATAACAACAAGAACTCTGAAACTCCACCTAAAAAGACTAAGTTTATTTAGAACAAAAGTATGGAGCAAGTTGAACCTAATAGTATTGTCATGAACAATAGCAACCTTAGCGGTAAACAATTAAGAGGGATTTGGAAGCTCCAGAATACTTGAAGCAACAAGGAAAATGGCAGACCAGGCAGCAGTTTATTAGAGATAAACTAAGACAAAGAAAAATGGAAGAGCTCATCTGTATAAGAAAAAGCTTCAAAGACTGGCACTACCAGATCCTTGCAAAAAAAAAAAAAAAGTGGAACAGAACAGTGGAACAGAAAATTTACATCCAAGGGCATTGGCAAAAATACAGTAATCAGAGAGCAATCAATGATGACTAAGCACTGACTAAGAGTTGAATGTCATATCAATAGAAGCAGAACAACAAGAAACTTAATGGGTAAGTCAGAAAAAGGGACAGTCAAAAAGAGTTTGATTAAAAATCACAAAGATCTTTTATGTCTGGTGGTCAAGGAGATTGTACACACATGCAAAGCTGCACTCTATGAAGTGTAACATCAGAGAGGCTTTTCACATCGTAGAAGAAAAAAATTCAATGAATTAGCATATCCAAGTCACTAAACAAATAAGCAAACATGCAAAGAAGAATAAACCCTAGAAGGAGGGGGAAACAGTACCCAAACTGCAACAACATATTATCTCAAAAGTCAAATCTTCAACAAAATTTATGAGATATGCAGAAAAAGAGGAAAATCTGACTCAGGATAGACCAACTGCTAGGCGACAATACAAAAGCCTCTACTAAAGTTTGCAATAATACATGATATGCTTTCTGGATACAGTGGAATTGAATCAGAAATTAATACAGAGGACAATTTGGAAAATTAACAGAATATGTGAAGATCAACCAATGGAACAAGGAAGGAAATCATAAACAAAATAGAAAATACTTTGAGTTGAATAAAAAGAAAAACTCAATTACCAATTTATAAGATAAAGCTAAAGCAGTGTTTAGAGGAATATTTATAGCTACAAAGTCTTATTTTTATAAAAATAAAGGAAAAAGAAATACCTCAAATAATAACCACCACCTTAAGAAACTAGGTAAAGAAGAGAAAACTAACTCAAATAAACCAGAAGGGAGAAAATAAAGATTAGAGTGCAAATAAATGAAACAGAAAATAGAAAAACATTAGAGAAAGTCAACAAAATCAAAAATTGGTTCATTGAAAATATCAGCAAAAGAGACAAACATTTAGCTAGACTATCCAATAAAAAGAGAACAAAGACTCAAACTACTAATATCTGAGATGAAAGAGTGGCATCACTAATAATGTTACAGAATTATTATGAAAGAATTATGAAAGCATTTCATGAACAAATGTATGTCAAAAATTAGATACCCTAGACTCAGTCCAGGTTCGATGCAGGATACAGGATGCTCAGGGTGGGTGCACTGGGATGACCCAGAGGGATGGTATGGGGAGGGAGGTGGGAGAGGGGTTCAGGATGGGGAACACATGTACACCCGTGGGGGATTTATGTTGATGTATGGCAAAACCAATACAATATTGTAAAGTAAAAAAAAATAATAATAATAATAATAAATAATGATAAATGGTTAAAAAATTAAAAAAAGAATGCCAAGACCACCAAAAAAAAATTAGATAACCTAGAAAGACATAATTGATTCAATAAGAAATACAAAATAAGAATATGTCTAAACTGGTAAAGAGATTGAATTATGATTTATAAAATCCCATAAAAGGAAATCCAGGCTCAGATCATTTCACTAGTGAATTCTATAAAAAATATAAAAAAGAAATAATGCCAGTTCTTCACAAATCATTTCTCAACTCATTCTATTAGGTAAGGATAACTACAACACAAAACCAAAAATGTTATCAGAAAACTAAAGACAAATACCTCTTATGAAGAATCCTTAGTAATAATGGTTATTATTTAAAAAACAATTTGTTATTGCCTGAAAATGTTAAATATAGAGTGATCATGTGCTCAGCAATCCCACTTCCAGGCATACACCCAAGAGAAATGAAAACATATGCTCAAAAAAAACTTGTACACAAAGTTCACAGCAGCATTATTCATAAAAGCCAAAATGTAGAAACAACCCATTAGTTGTAGAAACAATATCCATCAGCTATGAATAGATAATTAAATTATTGTAATAATATTTGGCAACAAAAACTAATAACCCATTTATAAAATCAATAAGTTCTGGAGACCTAATGTACAATATGATGACTATAGTTAATAATAACATGCTGTTTATCTGAAATTCGCTAAGAGAATAGATATCAACTGTTCTTATCCCACATAATAAAAAATAGGGTAAAAAGATGAGGTGATTTACACTTTAATTAGCCTGACTGCAGTAGTCATTTCACTGTATATACATATACCTTAAATATATACAACTTTCATTTGTCAATCGCATCTCAGTAAAGGTGAGGAAAAGAATACTTACAAATATGCAGTGCTTAGTTGCTCAGTCATGTCCGACTCTTTGCAACACCAAAGACTGTAGCCTGCCAGTCTCCTCTATACATGGGATTCTCCAGGCAAGAACACTGGAGTGGGTTGCCTGCCCTCCTCCAGGGGATCTTCCCAACCCAGGGATCAAACCCAGGTCTCCCACACTGCAGGTGGATTCTTTACCGTCTGAGCCACCAGGGATGCCCATACAAAAATCAAATCATCATATTGTTCATCTGACTCCAATATAATGTTCCACATCAATCACATCTCAATCTTTAAAACACACATACACACACACACACACACACACAGGAATCTACAGAGAAACAGTGATTGCCTAAAGCTTACAGGTATGGGAGAGAATGGGAAGGGACTGCTGATTGGTACAGGGTTTCTTTAGTACATTATTTAAATATTTTAAAATTATATTCAGTGATGGTTGCACAATTCCATGAATATGCTAAAAATCATTAAAATGTAAGATTTAAATAGGTGAAGTTTATGGTATGTGAATTATATCTCTAGCCTGTCTTTTTAAAAAAGGCTTTCCGGGAAAATGACAATGTGATCTACCACAGAAAACTAGAAAAACACAGGAACCTTCTCTAATCCAGACCTATGCTTCAGAATTGGGTTATATTAAACTCTGCCACAAAGAGGCAGGGGAGGAGAGGGGAGTGAAGTGGGGTTGGAGAGAGTCCTGTAACATTGAAGTACCATGGTGATCCCCTTCACAGATCACTGCCTTGTCATAGAAAAGGGGCTTGCATAACTCAATAAAGCTATGAGCCATGTCATGTAGAGCCACCCAAGAAGGATGGATCATAGCAGAGAGTTCTGACAAAATGTGATCCGCTAGAGGAGGGAATGGCAAACCACCCAGTATACTTGCCATGAGAATCTCATAAACTGTATAACAGAATAAAGAGATATGACATCAAAAGATGAGTCCCCCAGGCCTGAAGGTGTGCGGTATGCTACTGAGGAAGAGCAAAGAACTACTAATATTCCCAGAAGCAGCTGGGCCAAAGCAAAAACAATACCCAGTTGTGGATGTGTCTGGTGAAGAAAGTATGCTGCAAAGAACAATGTTATTGCATAGGAACCATGAATCAAGGCAAATTGAACGTGGTCAAGCAAGAGATGGTAAGAATAAACATCTACATCTTTAGGAATCAGTGAACTAAAATGGGCAGCAATGGGCAAATTTAATTCAGATGACCATTATATCTATTACTGTGGGCAAGACTCCCTTACAAGAAATGAAGTAGCCCTCATAATCAACAAAAGAGGCCAAAATGCAGTACTTGCATCAAAAATGACAGAATGATCTTAGTTCGTTTCCAAGGCAAGCCATTCAACATCACAGTAATCCAAGTCTATGCCCCTATTGCTAATGCCAAAGAAGCTCAGGTTGATCAGTTCTATAAAGACCTAAAAGACCCCCGAGAACCCACACCAAAAAAAAAAAAAAAAAGATGTTCTATTCATCACTGGGGATTGGAATACAAAAGTATCTCCCTGTCAAGAGATAACCTGGAGTAATAGACAAGGTCAGCCTTGGAGAACAAAATGTAGTAGGGCAAAGACTAAGTGAATTCTGCCAAGAAAATGCACTAGTCATAGCAAATACCCTTTTTCAACAACATGAGAGACAACTTTACAAATGGACATCACCAAATGGTCGATTTCAATATCAAACTGATACATTCTTTGTAGCCAAAGATGGAGAAGCTTATACACAATCAGCAAAAACAAGACCTGGAGCTGACTGTGGCTCAGATCATCAGCTTCTCATAGTAAAACTCAAGCTTAAACTAAAGAAAGCAGGGAAAACCAGTAGGCCAGCCAGGTAAAACTTAAATCAAATTCCCTATGAATATGCAGTAGAGGTAATGAGTAGATTCAAGGGATTAAATCTATTAAACAGTGTGCCTGAAGAACTATGGACATAAGTCCATAATATTGTACAGAAGGCAGTGAACAAAACCATCCCAAAGAAAAAGAAAACAAGAACACAAAGTGGTTATCTAAAGAGGCTTTCAGTTCAGTTCATTTCAGTTCAGTCACTCAGTCATGTCCTACTCTTTGCAACCCCATGAATTGCAGCACACCAGGCCTCTCTGTCCATCACCAACTCCCAGAGTTCACTCAGACTCACGTCTATCGAGTCAGTGATGCCATCCAGCCATCTCATCCTCTGGCGTCCCCTTCTCCTCTTGCCCCCAATCCCTCCCAGCATCAGAGTCTTTTCCAATGAGTCAACTCTTCAAATGAGGTGGCCAAAGTACTGGAGTTTCAGCTTTAGCATCATTCCTTCCAAAGAAATCCCAGGGCTGATCTCCTTCAGAATGGACTGGTTGGA
>NW_011494605.1:2903970-2915027 GCF_000754665.1 Bison bison bison
CAAGAGTCTTCTCCGACACCACAGTTCAAAAGCAGCAATTCTTTGGCACTCAGCTTTCTTCACAGTCCAACTCTCACATCTATACATGACCACTGGAAAAACCATAGCCTTGACTAGATGGACCTTTGTTGGCAAAGTAATGTCTCTGCTTTTCAATATGCTATCTAGGTTGGTCATAACTTTTCTTCTAAGGAGTAAGCATCAGCTAAAGACAGAAGAGAAGTGAAAAACAAGGGAGAAAGGGAAAGATATATCCAGATAAATTCAGAGTTCAAAAGAACAGCACAGAGAGAAAAGAGGACCTTATTCAAAGAACAGTGCATAAAACTAGAAGAAAACAACAGAAGGGGAAAGATGAGAGATCTTTTCGGGAAAATTGGAGATACCAAGGGAACACTTCACCCAAAGGTGGGCGCAGTAAAGGAGAGAAACGGTACAGACCTAGTAGATGCTGAAGAGATCAAAAAGAGATGAACAGAATATATGGAAGAACTGTATAAAAAAGATCTTAATGAACTGGATTACTCTGATGATGTTGTCAGTCACCCAGAGCCAAACATCCTGAAGACTGAAGTCAAGTGGGCCTTAGGAAACACTGCTGTTAATAAAGCTAGAGGATGTGATGGAATTTCAGTAGAGCTATTCAAAACCCTAAAGGATGATGCCACCAAGGTGTTGCATTCAATATGTCAGCCAATCTGGAAGACCCAGAGTGGCCAACGGGACTGAAAAATGTCAATCCTCATCCCAATTCCCAAGAAGGGTAATACTAAAGACTGTTCTAACCATTGGAAAACTGCACTCATCTCCTATGCTAGTAAGGTAATGCTTAAAATTTTGCATGATAGGCTTCAGCATTATGCAAACCAAGAACTTCCAGATGTCCAAGCTGGGTTTAGAAAAGGTAGAGGAGCCAGAGATCAAATTGCCAACATTTGCTGGATCATAGAGAAAGCCAGGGAATTCCAGAGAATGTCTACCTCTGTTTCACTGACTATGCTAAAGCCTTTGACAGTGTGGATCATAATACACTGTGGAAAGCTCTTAGAGAGATGGGAATACCAGACCATCTTACTTGTCTCCTGAGAAACCTGTATGCAGGTCAAGAAGCAACTGTTAGAACCCTGTATGGAACAACTGAATGGTTGAAGACTGAGAAATGAGTAAGACAGGGCTGTCTGCTGTCACCCTGTCCATTTAACCTATACACTGAGCACTCATGAGAAAAGCCAGGCTGGATGAGTTACAAGCTGGAATCAGGATAGGCAGGAGAAACATCAAAAACCTCAGATATGTGGATGATACCACTCTAATGGCTGAAAGTGAAGAGGAACTAAAGAGCCTCTTGATGAGAGTGAAGAAGAGTGAAAGAATTGGCTTAAAACTAAGTATTAAAAAAAAAAAAAAAAAAAAACAAAGACCATGGCATCCGGCCCCATTCAGTTATCAGTTCAGTAACTCTCTCATGTCTGACTCTTTGTGACCCCATGAACTGCAGCACGCCGAGCTTTCCTGTCCCTCACCAACTCCCAGAGCTTGCTGAAACTCATATCCATCAAGCCAGTGATGCCATCCATCCTTTGTCTTTCCCTTCTCTGCCTGCCTTCAATCTTTCCCAGCATCAGGGTCATTTCCAATAGGTCGGCTCTTCAAATCAGGTGGCCAAAGTATTGGAGCTTCAGCATCAGTCCTTCCAATGACTGACTTCTTTTTCAATTGACTGATCTGATATCCTTGCAGTCCAAGGGACTCTCTAGAGTCTTTTCCAACACCAGAGTTCAAAAGCATCAATTCTTTGGCACTCAGCATTCTTTATGGTCCAATCTCACATCCATACATGACTACTAGAAAAACTATAGCTTTGACTAGATGGACCTGTGTTGGCAAAGTAATGTCCCTGCTTTTTAATATGATGTCTAGTTGGTCATACCTTTTCTTCCAAGGAGCAAGCGTATTTTAATTCCATCTCTACAGTCACCATCTGCAATGATTTTGGAGACCAAGAAAATAAAGTCTGACACAGTTTCCATTATTTACCCATCGATTTGCCATGAAGTGATGGAACCAGATGCCATGATCTTAGCTTTCTGAATGCTGAGGTTTAAGCCAAATTTTTCACTCTCCTCTTTCACTTTTATCAAGAGGCTATTTAGTTCCTCTTCGCATATCTGAATATCTGCTGAGGTTATTGATATTTCTCCCAGCAATCTTGATTCCAGCCTGTGCTGCATCTAGCCCAGCATTTCTCATGATGTACTCTGCATATAAGTTAAATAAGCAGAGTGACAATATACAGCCTTGATGTACTCCTTTCCCAATTTGGAACCAGTCTGTTGTTCCTTGTCTGGTTCTAACTGTTGCTTCTTGACCTGCATACAGATTTCTCAAGAGGCAGGTAAAGTGGTCTGGGATTCCAATCTCCTGAAGAACTTTCCACAGTTTGTTGTGATCCACACAGTCAAAGGCTTTGGCATAGACAATGAAGCAGAAGTAGATATTTTTCTGGAACTCTCTTGCTTTTTCAGTGATTCAATGGATGTTGGCAATTTGATCTCTGGTCCCTCTGCCTTTTCTAAATTCAGCTTGAACATCTGGAATTTCTCGGTTCATATACTGTACTGTTGAAGCCTGGCTTGGAGAATTTTGAGCATTTCTTTGCTAGCGTGTGAAATGAGTATAATTGTGTGGTAGTTTGAACATTCTTTGGCATTGACTTTCTTTGGGATTGGAATGATAATTAATCTTTTCCAGTCCTGTGGCCACTGCTGAGCTTTCCAAATTTGCTGACACATTAAGTGTAGCACTTTAACAGCACCATCTTTCAGGAATTGAAAAGTTCAACTGGAATTCCATCACCTCCACTAACTTTGTTTGTAGTGATGCTTCCTAAGGCCCACTTGACTTCTCATTCCAGGATGTCTGGCTCTAGGTAGGTGATCACACCATTGTGGTTGTTGGAGTCATTAAGATCTTTTCTGTATAGTTCTGTATATTCTTGCCACCTCTTCTTAATATCTTCTGCTTCTGTTAGGTCCATACCATTAGGCCTGGCCCCATTACTTCATGGCAAACAGAAAAGGAAAAGGTGGTAGTAGTGACAGATTTCCTCTTCTTGGGCTCTAAAATCACTGCAGATGGTGACTGCAGGCATGAAATCAGAAGACAATTGCTCCTTGGCAGGAAAGCTATGACAAACGTAGACAGTGTGTTGAAAAGCAGAAACATTACTTTGCTGACTAAGGTCTGTATAGTCAAGGCCATGGTCTTCCCAGTGGTCATGTGTGGTTGTGAGAGCTGGACCATAAAGAAAGCATAACAACAAAGAATCGATTACTTTGAACTGCAGTGCTTGAAAAGACTCCTGAAAGTCCCTTGGACAAGGAGATCAAACCAGTTAATCTTAAGGGAATTCAGCCCTGAATACTCACTGGAAGGACTGATGCTGAAGCTGAAGCTCCAGTACTTTGGTCACCTGATGTAAACAGCCAACTCGTTGGAAAAGTCCCTGATGCTGAGAAAGATTGAGGGCAGCAGGAGAAGAGGAAGTAAAAGGATGAGCTGATTGGATGGCATCACCGATGCAATGGACATGAACTTGGGCAAACTTCAGGAGATGGTGAGGGACAGGGAGGCCTGGCATATTGCAGCCCACAGGGTCACAAAGAGTTAGACACAACTGGGTGACTGAACAACAACAACAACAACCATGGCTTTATGGGCTTCCCCAGTGGCTCAGCGGTAAAGAGTCCACCTGCAGTGCAGGAAAACAAAGCATTTATAATGTCATTATATTCAAACTTTGCTGAACACCACTAATTCAAAAATTTGTTATTAATATCCTAATTCAGGATAGCGATGACACCAGTGTATTCTGAGATGATATACAATGGATTTCTAACCCTATTGCGGGCTTCCTTGATGGCTCAGTTGGTAAAGAATCTGCCTATTGCAAATTCTATAACCCAAATAGAATCTCAACTAACAACATTTGAAAACTACTTGCAGATATTTTTAGTTTCACATACCACCTGCTCAAGATTCTGCCCCCTCTGTAACTTTCCGTTAGGAAGAATGCCAAGACAACAAACTAGAAGGAAATTTTACAAAAGTCAGTACTGTCATAGAGTACCTCTCAAAATTACTGAAATAAATAAGCATAACTCTAGAGTACATAGAAAATGCCAGGAAAAAAAAAAAAAACATGTTTTCTCAGGCTAGACCCGCAAAAGTTATGGGAAAATGTGTAAGGAATAAAGAGGGAACTTCGTTTCATATGACAGTTTGTTAGTCTCAAAGACATTATCAAATGTGAGGACAAAATATTACATACAGCTTTTATCCATTCCACTGATGTTCTTCCAAAATATCCCAGAAAACACAGGTAAACATTTTTCTGGTTTCAAGTATGTGAAAGGCGCTCAGTTGTGTCCAACTGTTTGTGACCCCATGGTCTATATGATCCATGGAGTTCTCCAGGCCAGAATACTGGAGTGGGTAGCCTTTCCCTTCTCCAGGGTAGCTTCCCAACCCAGGGACCGAACCCAACAATATATAAATAAATGCATGAACAAATAAAATAAAACCCCCAAATTCCACTGTGCAGAGAAAATCTTTGCTCATATCAGGGATTATCTTCTTCATATATTTTTCCATATTCATATTTTACATGGTTGAGATTAAAATATGTATACAGTGCCATAATCTCTTTTAATTTAATATTATATCCTATGGGTATGAGCTATCTATAGCTCCATTATAAATTAATTTTGAATTTAGCAACTTAAAACAACAAATATTTATTATTTCACAGCATTTATTGGTCTCTCAGATAAACCCTTTCCTACCTTGGATTTCTACTGAGTGACAATATCACTGACCTTCTTATATGACCTATTCTTTCATTGAGAGAACTGGTGAAGCACATGTTTAAAACCTTTAGAGAGCCTTTTGTCTAACTTAGTATTATATTCTTTTATCTTCCTTAGGTCTCAAAAAAGGATTTTCAGTCATATCCTCAGTTTTATCTCTAGACCAAGTTTTTCTGAGAGTACCCTGTATTTCATCTTTACCAGGAAGGATTAATTTTAGAATCATTTGCCATCCAGAAAGCCTGAGAATTTTTTAAACCATCAAGTCCTGGCTCTTTCATGTTTTACAGTCTTTCCTTTAGTTGGTCTCTCCTCAAATTTTACTATAAGAAACAAGAAAATCCAGGAAGTACCTTATACCTAGAAATCTCCTTAGCCACATCACTCAGTTCATTTAGTGCATTTTCTACCTTCCACATAACTGTAGCGACAGTGTTATAAATGTTCTGGTACTGTATAACATGAATTTTCTTTCCACCAGTTTCCTATAAAAGTTTTCTCCACTTTCCTTCATGTTCTCATCTGAAGCCTTCTCAAAGGTAGTCTTATTTCTACACTATCTTCACTGCTAAATAAAATTTCACTGACACTGAATGAAGTCCTTTAGTAGCAGAGGAGAGGAGGTAAAGAGGTCCAGCCCAGCCTGAGTATAGATACCTTTTGAACATTTCATTAACACTGATGGAATCCAACTGAGAAAAAATAAACTGGTAAGCTGCTGCTATTGTTTAGTTGCTATGTCATGTCTGACTCTTTGCAATTCCTGGACTATAGCCCACAAGGCTCCTCTGTCCATGGGATTTCCCAGGCAAGAATACTGCAGTATGTTGCTATTTCCTTCTCCAGGGGATCTTCCTGACCTGGGGATGGAACTCATGTCTCCTGCTTGTCAGGTGGATTCTTTACTGCTGAGCCATCAGGAAAGCCCCCAACTGATGAGTATCAAGTGGTAAAGTAACCTAACTTAGACTCAACAAAGACTAAAACCAATCCGAGATAAGATCTTAAGGATACACACAGTTTGAAGTTCCCAAGATTATGCCCAGTTTTGGGAGTTCACTAGAAAAAACTCAGAGAATTCAAAAGAAGTTATACTCACAATTAAAGTTTATTACACTGAAAAGAATCAAAGAAAATTAGCAAAGGGAAAATGCACACGGGGTGAAGTCTTGAGGAAACCAAGCACACACTTCTAATAGCACTCTCCCACACAGGACACACTTAATTCCTCCACCAATGAATTATGATAGTACATGAGAAGTATTGTCTACCAGGGAAGTTCCACCAAGCCTAGGAACACCGAGGTTTTTAGAGTAATTGATCAACAAGGCTCCATAAATTACATCTTTTACATAAACTATCTAGACAAGCTAATAAAGTGTTCTGTAATATAATGTTCTATGTAGTAAAACTCTAATACTTTGGCCACCTGATGCAAAGAACTGACTCATCTGAAAAAATCCTGATGCTGGGAATGATTGAACGTGGGAGGAGAAGGGAATGATAGAGGATGAGATGCCTGGATGGCATCACCGACTCAATGGACATGAGTTTGAGTAAGCTTCATGAGTTGGTGATGGACAGGGAAGCCTGGCATACTGCAGTCCATGGGGTCACAAAGAGTTGGACACAACTGAGAGACTGAACTGAACGGAACTGAACTGGCATCAAGCATGCAAAACATTATTAGAACATTTCAAAAGTATTCTAGGAGGTAGATTCCTAGTCACAAAAGAAAGTCCTTCATGGTAATGTATGAGGTGTAAGAAACTCCTGCTTGCTGAGTTAACTCTTTCTTTCACAAGTCTCAATTTAGTGGGGCTTCCATGGCGGCTCTAGTAGTAAAGAACACGTCTGCCAATTCAGGTGACATAAGAGACACGGGTTTGATCCCTGGGTCGGGAAGATCCCCTGGAGGAGGGCATGGCAACCCACTCCCGTATTCTTGCCTGGAGAATCCTATGGACAGAAGAGACTGGCGGGCTATAGTGTATAGGGTTCCAAAGAGACAGACATGACTGAAGCAATGTATCACACACATACGGGAAGCAGCTTAGACTTTCCAAAGATCTGCCCTTATAAAGAATACAACTAAGTTTATGTAAGTTCAAAGTAATTCACCAGTATTTGAACTTATACTAGTATCAAAATGCATCTCCTCAGAGTATGAGAAAAGAACTAAGAGTTTTTACAATATATCATTCACAATATCCAGTTTACAACACCGTACTATAGAGAGAACTATGAAAAGAAAAAAAAAATGCAGTCAGTATAGGCCAACACTGAGATGGCTCAGATTTTATCTTTAGAAAACAAAGAAAATATTATAAATATATTCAAATAACTAAAGGAAAATCTTTAAGAGTTTTAAAAAGATATAGTTTTCAGGAAAAAAAAAGAGATAAAATCTTATACAGAAAACTGGAATTATAAAAACAACCAACTGGAAATTGTGGAATAAAACCTTACAATGCTGTAAATAAAAAATCTACTGACTGGGCTTTAAGCATTCAATTGAAAATGTCAGGATAAAGAGACATCATTAAAATACTTCATCTGAAAAACAGAGATAAAGTTGAAAAAAATTTACATACCTTCAGGGATCCATGGGAAAATAATGAACATGTAATAAGAGTTCCAGAAAGAACAGTGAATAAAAATGTGGCAAAAAAATTTTTAAGAAATAATCCTTAAGTTTTTCCAAATCTAATGAAAAACAATTTACATATCTAAAAAGCTCAGTAAACCCCAAGTACGATATACAGACATGCAAAAAAAAAAAAAGTATAACATAGATATATTGTCAAATTAGGTAAAACCAAAGATAAAAAGTCTTAAAGGCACAAAGAGGGAAGAACTGCATACAGGACACCAATTATATGAAAAATAGTTGAATTCTCATGAGAAACAATGGCGATTATAAGACAATGAAGTAATATCATTAGTGTTAAAATACACACAAAAATAATCATGTGAACTCAGAATTCTATGTCACATGAAAATATTCTTCAAGAGCAAGGGTGAAATAAATACAATTTCATAAAACAAAAGCTGAGATTTAGTACAAGAAAAATCAGACCTACACTACAAGAATCTGTAAAAGGTTGACAGAAACTGCAAGCTATATGAAGAAAAGTTAGCTGGAAACTTGGATCTACAGAAAAGAATGAGAAAAACTAGAAGTTGTGGGCTTTTTAACTATGTTTTTGAATTTATAATTTAATATACTTAAAGGTCAACTCACCGAAGCCAAAATATTAACAATATAAAGAAAGGTTTATGATGTACTAAAGAAAAAAAGATAAAAAATATCCAAAAGATGAGGACAATGCCAGTAAATGGAATTAGACTATTACATGATTTACAATGTTCCAAGTGTGAAGCAGCAAGAATGAAGCGTTGAATGTGAAGGGAGAAGCAACAAGTATGAAAGTGTGAAGTGAAAATATAGACTCTAAACAGACTTTGAAAAGTTAGGGATACACATTGTTAGCTCTAGAGCAACCACAATAGGTAGATAGATAGATAGAAATATAGCAAAGAAACAAGTAGAAAAAAACAAAATAGAACAGTAAATACATGCTTATACATATACATGTTAATGCATACTGTGAAATTAAGGATAATTTTTATACTACTTTATATATTTTAACAGTTCACTACAATCTCAACTAAGATTTCCAAATGTTGTTTGCTATTACCTCCAAATCAGTCTCTTTCCTAAACCTCTTCAACTGTTTCCCAATTCACAACAAATAAAATGCAAAGCCTTTACTACTATAGCCAATGAGCTACCACACAATCTAGTTAATCTATTTTTCCAGTTTCATCTTTAGCCACCCCTTCGCCTATTCACTTCTCATCTTTTTAGTTATGAGAACTGTTTCCGCATCTAAACTTTTTTCCATGCTTCTCCATCCCTGCCTTTTCATGGATGCCTCTTTACCTTTCAGATGCCAGTTTAAGGTTTATCTCATCACGAACGCTTTTTCTAATTACCCTAAAAGCTTGTATTAAATTTCTATCACTGAATTCCCTTTACTTCCACAACATGCCATTATATACACTTGTTAACTTCTCATTGACTTTTTCTCACCAGATTGTAGCTCATTTTTCTTTACTGGTGTATACCCCTTGCATAGCACTGTGCACAAAACATAGAATGTACTCAATAAAACTGTTAAATAAATGGCATGTGTAAAAACCTACAACACCAATGGCTCCAACTAAGTTTTCTTCTTATGAAATCACTACAAACAATCATAATACAATTTGCATGCCCTGTAGCTTCATGGATATATTTTCCTGAGTAATTTTCATCATTTTTCTTCTTTTTTATAAATAGCAAGAGCATAGCTGGAGAGAATTCGTTCAGCAGAAGGAATGGCTTCAGTGGAGCCATGTTTATACATTAGCAATAGCACTTATACATTTATGCTAGGAAAAAAACCTGCTCATTTATAATTACAACTGCTGCTACTGCTGCTGCTGCTAAGTCACGTCAGTCATGTCCGACACTGTGCTATCCCATAGACAGCAGCCCATCAGGCTCCCCTGTCCCTGGGATTCTCCAGGCAAGAACACTGGGGTGGGTTGCCATTTCCTTCTCCAATGCATGAAAATGAAAAGTGAAAGTGAAGCACTTTCACTCAGTCGTGTCCAACTCTTCACGACCCCATGGACTGCAGCCTACCAGGCTCCTCCGTCCATGGGATTTTCCAGGCAAGAGTGCTGGAGTAGGTTGCAACTGCCTTCTCCAAATTACAACAGAAAAAAATCAATTTTCTTCAGTTGATAGATAGTAAGTATAGTAAAAGGTAGCAACTACACAAGAATGACAGTCTGTAACTGATGGTAACTATAGAAATTAAAATGTATGTGTTTAAGCCAAAAGCAAAATAGATCATATACAAAAAGCACTTAAAGTTTGAAGAACAGCCAAATGGTAGTTCATAGGGATAAAAAGAAACAGAATAATTATGGTCTCCTAATTGTTATAAATCACTTTTAAAAAATATGTAGAAATCACTGAAAGAAAAAAGAAAATGAGATGCTTTATACGGCTCTATTGGCAAGCAGTATATTTGGCCTTTATGTGTTTGTTTGATACATAAATTGATTCTCCCCTTTCTTACCCTAGGTGTTTATATTTCATCTGAACTGTTAAAATGCTGCCATCATTGGTCTCCAAGATACAAGCCTTACCAAGCACAAATGTGAAACCTCCATACTGCTTGAATGCCAATATTCCCAGTAGGAAGGGAAGAGGAACATGGGACAAATTCAATAGGTATAGGCATGAGAGTGAAAGTGAAGTCACTCAGTGACGTCCGACTCTTTACGACCCCATGGACTGTAGCCTTCCAAGCTTCTCAGTCCATGGAATTTTCCAGGCAAGTGTACTGGAGTGGGTTGCCATTTCCTTCTCCACCAACCACAAATGTGAAACCTCCATACTGCTGGAATGCCAATACTCCTAGTAGGAAGGGAGGAGGAACATGGGCCAAATTCAATAGGTATAGACATAGAACAGACTTAAGCTGTAAATAAGGTACTTACTAGCCTGCTTAAATTGGACAAATAACTTAATCTTACTGGATTGCTTAATGATAATAATAATATTTATTTCACATTGATGTACCAAGGAGAAATTATCAATGCATATGTAAAAGCATTCAAAAAGGTAAGGTGCTCAATCATTATTTGTTGCATTAATGAACACCATTTGGCCAAATAATGGAAATCCATAGCTTTCTATCTCCTTATTTTTATTTAGAGCACCCATTATCACCTGCAATTCAGATGATATGTAAATTTAAATGTAAATAATTTTATATAATATCTGCTGGATCATGAAAAAAGCAAGAGAGTTCCAGAAAAACATCTATTTCTGCTTTCTTGACTATGCCAAAGCCTTTGACTGTGTGGATCACAATAAACTGTGGAAAATCCTGAAAGAGATGGGAATACCAGACCACCTGATCTGCCTCTTGAGAAATTTATATGCAGGTCAGGAAGCAACAGTTAGAACTGGACATGGAACAACAGACTGGTTCCAAATAGGAAAAGGAGTATGTCAAGGCTGTATATTGTCACCCTGCTTATTTAACTTATATGCAGAGTACATCATGAGAAACGCTGGACTGGAAGAAACACAAGCTGGAATCAAGATTGCCAGGAGAAATATCA